>NC_070602.1:108049019-108054019 GCF_027172205.1 Podarcis raffonei | reverse complement strand
TAGCCATCCCAAGGCATTTTGGTGGCTGAGACAGAAGACCCTAAATGACAGCCTACCGACAGTAGATAAATAGTTGACAATCTTACAATTAATGACTCTCAAAACCTGGCCCCCAACATCACTTCACTTAGCCTAATAGGAGGACTAATATCAAAAAGTGCTAATATCATACTCCAGAGGTCTGCATCAGTTCTGTAGGCAATGCTGCCTTCTATCACACCTGTTTCACAAAACGTCAGGTATTGTAATCCTGGATCCAAGTTCATGGGTTTTGTAATAACCAGTCCCATCAGTACAAGAAGTTCTGCTTGTGCAAAAAGACTCCCCCCCCCCCTTCTCCCTTCACATGAGTGGGGGGACCCCTAGAACAGATATAAGGGGCACACAAAGGAGGGAGAAGGTGATAATGTTCTGTTGTTCACAGAGAAATCTTTGCTGACAAAACTTTTTCCCAGCCCTGGAGATATCCACGATGAACCTGGGAACTTCTGCATGCAAACCAATTGCTCTGCCATTTAGTCCTTCCCTTATTGCAAATGAATACAACAGACACCGCATATTCGGTATGTGGCAAGGGCCTGAATCAATGGGTTTCCCCAAAGAGGAACAACTGCCTAAGCATAAGATTCTGTCCCAGTTCCAAAGACATCATTGGTCCTATTGTCCTATTTAGCTTCCCTCAACAGCAATTCTACTCTAAATAGAATGCTGGATAAGTGGGAATATTGTTTTTATCTTCATTGCTACATTTGCCACTCTAGTAGAAGTAAGTCTATATTCCATCACTTCCTAAATACAGGAGGTTATGTGTGTATAATGCTAACTAATGTGTGCATTAGTTAGGACGCGGGTGGCGCTGTGGGTAAAACCTCAGCGCCTAGGACTTGCTGATCGCAAGGTCGGCGGTTCGAATCCCCGTGGCGGGGTGAGCTCCCGTCGTTCGGTCCCAGTTCCTGCCCACCTAGCAGTTCGAAAGCACCCCTAAGTGCAAGTAGATAAATAGGTACCGCTTTATAGCGGGAAGGTAAACGGTGTTTCCGTGTGCGGCGCTGGTGCTGGCTCGCCAGATGCCGCTTAATCACGCTGGCCACGTGACCCGGAAGTGTCTCTGGACAGCGCTGGCTCCCGGCCTCTTGAGCGAGATGAGCGCGCAGCCCTAGAGTCGGACACGACTGGCCAGTACGGGCAGGGGTACCTTTACCTTTACCTTTAATGTGTGCATGAGTGAGTACTTAGGTGTTTGGCCATGTGATGTGGTACACTGGTTAATTTTAAAACAACAGCTTGGCCTACCTCTCAAGCCATACTCCAGGTTTTGGGGGGTCAGGCAGCTTGCCTCCACCTATGGCAGTACTGAGCTCCTGTGCTATGCACCATTATCTGTTGGTGCCACCGTGTTTATTACACTAGCCTCCAATGGATGTGTGTATGTTGGAGGTTGTCATGATTAGTATGATGGTGCCTGCAAGTTAACAGATACTATGTGCACCTGGCCATCACCATCCCCAACTGCCCACAACTGCCACCCAGCTGAACCACATTAGCTGCAATGGTGGCTACACACTGGTGGTTATGGGCCCTACTGGGGGCTTTGAAAGCATTTGCCCATGTATGCTGTCTGCTGGCCTGCCACCATGAATCACAACATTCTATATGTATCCTAAATGAGGTGTGTGAAATTAATAAGAATTTTTTCACAGATATTTAGATGAGCCAGAAGAATGAGACCCAAGAAGATCTGAGGTAAATGCCAGCCTCTATAACTGACTTAATCTTTGTTCTTATATAAGCCATTCACCTTGAGGGGCAGGTGAAGGATGGGGATTTTCCATTATAAACCTGGGATGACAGTAGTCGTTACCCGCAAAGACAGTTGTTTAGTGACCAATTGTACATGACTTATCTATCGCCAAGCTTTACATCATAGCAGTCTTTGTTTTTCCACATCACAGATATTACTGTAATAGATATTGTGGTTTTACTACCAATGTTTATATATAGCCTTCCGTTAACTAATATATTTATATTTTTTTAAAAGTAGCCCATCATAATGTGATCATGGGGGGAATTTGAATGGAACTACTTAAGTAGTAATGGAACCATACGTTTGTTCACAATTTAGGAAATGGTTGGTTGGCAACCATCCGTCTCAGTAGACAATGAAGGAATGTGCTTTTGAGGATGAAATCAAACTGTTGCAAGGTTATAGCACCTGCTATGGCTTAAATAGAATTAAATGTCAAGCACAATAGTGTGTATGCTGACCCTATAAAGTTTATACTGTTCTGGGCAAATATTCCTCAATAATTTCTAGATGATTTTCAATTCTACTTATGTGAAATGGAAGAACTATTTATCAAGATATTTACCATACAATAATGGTAAAATAAGAGAAGACTCTCTTTGAGCTAAACGTAAACACAAATTTCAACTTTGTTTGCCTCTGTTAATTTAGAAGGCTTGCACGGGGGCGGGGATGGTAACATAATTTAGCAAATAAATCAGATAACCTTTCTGACACAAATAGGGACCCACCAAGTGTGAGGAGAAGCAACTGTCACAGCAGACATATACTGTCTCATATACTGAAGCATAGTTAGATCAGGGTAGACTGAATGGTGCAATGAAAGTTAACATTTGCTTTCAATGAACACACAAGTTTATTTCTGCTATCTTCAACTGATCTTTCCCTCCATTCTTATAGACCAAGCTATGTAAGTTTTCTTTGGACACCCAATCTATGTTAGCTTTTACACTTAAAATAATAAATTCATTTGCATTTTCCATAAATGAGTACTCAATGAGATTACAATGGATGAGAATATAAAAGGGGAATGAAAGCCCAACAACACAGGAGCTCTAATTATTTTATCATTAGATACCAATATTGCACTTACCACCCCAAATATTTTAACACTCAGCTTTTGAATGTGCCAGGCCAAATTGCTCATATACACTCTAAGAAGTGGTGTCAGCACAGTGACAAAAATCCAGGCTGAAGTTGTCTGGGAAATCTCATGTCCTTGGCCTTGCCTCACCAAATAGATGAAAAATTATAGGATGAACTTGACTGCCTTAGAACTTACTACCCTTCCAGCCTCAGTAGGACAGCAATTCACAGGAGGCAATTTCACAGGGATTTATTTAGGAGATTTAGTCAGCAGTGAAACTGCCTCTCTCTTCCCCCCACCCAAACAAATGCCTCTTCTTTGTAATGCATTGTTATGCTCACTGCTACAAAGGATGTAATACAATGTTCTAGGTACATGCAATGGTAAATTATCTGGAGGGGAGAGACAAAGTATCAGAGAGGGCAAACTATTGAAAACAGGAGGGACATGATGTCCAACTTAGAGCCAATTCATATATTATATAAAAAGTGGATGAAGAGAAGTTCAACTTGCACATCCTTCTCTGTGAATTTCTACGGTAAAGTGAGAGCTCATAAATTTCATTGTGAGTTCAAACTTGCAAGATAATTTTCTACGGTCCAGTGTAAGCTGGATAATAAGAAGCATGAGTGAATGAGAAGGAATGAGTGTATGCAAATATACACTCCAAAGGCAGCTCTGTTTAGGGAAGCTTTTAATGTTTAATAGGTTATTGTATTTTGGTGTTCTGTTGGAAGACACCCAGAGTGGCTTGGGAAACCCAGCCAGATGGGCGGGGTATAAATAACAAATTAATAATAATAATAATAATAATAATAATAATAATAATAATAATAATATTGTGCTGCACCTGCCACTGAATAAGGATGGAGTTCAATGCAACTTTTTTGATGGCTTGTTTTCCGGTGGACACCTCTTTTAATGTAAGGGGAGCCATTTTGGCCAATTCCTTCTTTGCGCTGCAGCCCCTTGCACTACCAAAAAATATTTCAGAAAAGTGAGGAGGGGAATAGCAGTGGGGAAGCAATGCAGGGCAAACTGGAGGAAATTACCTCCCCTTCTCTTATATTAGCAGTGGAGTTTGCTGGAACAAAAGCTGTTCCATGAGTGGAAATACAACATTGGATTCCACCTGAAAGTGGCTGGAAAACAAGTCACAGGAAAGAAGATAAACGTGCTCAGGAACCAGCATAGGACAATGCATAATCCCTGAAATTAACTCTGATTGAAATCCCATCTGACACATATTGGAGGAGCTCTACCATCTCTCAGCATCAGTTCCAATACATTGTACAATGATAGGCAATGAGAAGTTGTAAATTATGTTGTATTTTAAAAGCTATTAAATAATAACTTATTATTTAGAAAGCTCAACTGTCATGGTGCAGGTGCACAGTTGGCACCAAAGTTGGGCAAGTGCCAGGTGACCAAGCATTTTTTCCCCTGGGGTTTCCATGCTGACACACACAAACCAGAAGAATACCCAGTCCACCCTTACCACTGCCATTTCAATATTTCCAGAGAGGTGGGATTAAAGAGGTGATTCAAACTTCATGCTGCACTGTTTGGAACAGTCATGACTCTTTTCTGGAAGGTGGGCATTTCAGGTCTCTTACCTAAAGAACCACATAAACTTGCAAACGATACACCTAGAGGTTAAATGGAGGGCAGAGTTGGAGCCTAAATGCAATGTGCATATGTATAAGATCCAGAAGGCCCAGGTGGTAAGAGGTAACCCCAAGGATAGGGACTGATAACGGAATGGGGGTGTGTGTGAGATGCAAGGCTTTGCCTAAGAGCCAATGTGACATAATGGCAACTATTTTGTGGTTGAATGTGACAAAACGTAGGTTTGAAAATGTGCTCATGCGTTACTGGGTGGCCTTGAACAAGTCAGTAGTTCTCAGTCTAACAGCTATCAGGGATGTTACAAGGATAAAATGAGATAAACTACATGGAGATTAAATTTAAAGCATGTGCAAGGCTGGATTAAGGTTGTTGGGGGCCCTGTTGGAGTTCCCAAAATAGGTCCCTCAAAAGGAATGAATGAAACAATGTATTTTTTAAAAAAGAAAGTCTTGTGGTATTTTAACAACTAACAGATTTATT
>NC_070602.1:107974019-108044019 GCF_027172205.1 Podarcis raffonei | reverse complement strand
AGAATAAAAATTAAAATAAGAATAAAAATATTCTTCACACATTTTTATCCTTCTTATTCTTATTTTTATTCTTAGCAATGGCCTCTTCACTGCTATCCACTATTGAGTTTACCTCAGATTTGTGAATGCTATGCAACACTAACTTAAGTGTTAAGTTGCAGGATTTTATTTTTATTCTTTTAATGAGTGGTCCTTTTATATTGAACCCTACTGAAATCTTGTACATACGCCAATAAAGCTTTGAGAATACTAACCTGGGAATTTACCTCAGGAGGTTTGCTGGTTCTTCAAAATGGAGGTCTTTCGGTCTGATCCCTCAGGGATTAGCGTACGTTCTCTGCTCTGCTTACTGAGGCATTACCCCCCCCCCCCAAATTTCAGCCTCATAAACGCCTTTAAATAAATGAAATGAAACAAAACCAAATGAAACAAATGCAGCTGCTTGTTCCCCTCATAGGTTTCCTTTCTTCTGCCTGGAACAACGAAGCCTCAGGAGTCTGGTTAGGGCCGGCTCGGTTGCTAGTTTATGGGCCAGAGCCTTTCCACCCTCTGTCACGTTACAGGTATTTTGACTTTGGGCCATTTCAGGTGCGTTTTCAACGTGGCCCAAGCAGTGGAAGCAGCAACCACAGACATGTCCTCTCGGCTCATTTCCCCGTGCCCGAACCGCGAGGCAGCAAAGTCATGAGGCCAGCTGCCATTTCTCACGGACATACCCAGAATTGGCTCCAGCTGCTTTTGATCTGACTGCAGTTTCATTTTTGCCAGCCATGCCAACCCTTCTGCGGGCGCCTTCTGTGAGGTCTGGGGTTTGCAGAAGGAGGACTCTGGCTCCCTAATTCCCAGTCAGGTGTTCTCTTCACACAACTAAGCGTCAAGTGGAATGAGAGCAAGGCCCCGCCTTCTGCCACTCATGCAGTGCAGGGGAGGAATCCATACCACGAGCCTGTTCAATACACACCTGTTTGCCTCCCCTTGAAACCTGCGTGTGTGCAGACATGGTCCCATGTGGGGAGGGGGCCAAAGCTGTAATTGTGGAGCTAGAAGCTGTGACCCCACCATCCCCTCTCATGTGAGAGCTATAAATAAGCCAAAAATGTGTGTGTGTGTGTGTGTGTGTGAGAGAGAGAGAGAGAGAGAGAGAGAGAGAAGAAAAGAAAAGAGGGAGAGAGAGAGGGAGGAGAAGAGGAGAAAGAGAGAAGAAAGAAAGAAGGAGAGAGAGAGAGAAGAAGAAGAAGAAGAAGAAGAAGAAGAAGAAGAAGAAGGAGGAGGAGGAGGAGGAGGAGGAGGAGGAGGAGGAGGAAAGAGAGGCATTTCCAAATCAGCTAACTTCCTACCAAGAGAGAACTGCTGTACAGTAAAATTGCCACTTTTTATTTTCAAAACTCCTTGCACCCCAGGCAGACTGGAATAATGATGATGTTGTTGTTGTTGCTGCTGCTGCTGTTGTTTGCAACACTTAAAAAAGAAAGAAAAAGTACTGGCAATATACCATCGATATTTTTCCCCACAGCATGCCCAAAGTATTCTGTCTACCCACCCACCCCCTCCGCCTCTCCACATTATTGTGGAAATGCCAAACGTCTTGCCTGGATATGGGTTTCATAGAGACAAGTACAAGTAAACTGAACTGGTTAGCAGTTGACAAGTACAGAGGAAGCTTCTGGCAAGATGATCACATTTCAACAAGTGTGCAGTTTTATAAAACAAAGATATTTGAGTGAGGTGGAGGTGTTTAGATTCACAGCAAGGTTCAAAGGCCGCTCATCTATATATTCAAGATTAAGGCATAGCACTCTGCCCCTCCCCCCAAAAAAAGTGCCAGTGTTTTTAAGTGTGTTTGTTACGTTTGCTTTTTATATCCATGCTAACGAATGCAAGGTCACCCACATGGTACAATCACAATCCCTTTTTTGCTACACTCTGAATGGTGTTCCTGGGTTTTAGTGAGCAGTCAAACCAGTGCAGTGAGAAATACTGGAGGTAGGAATTATTGGAGAATCTCCAGTGCTTTCTATAGTCAAACACAGAGCTAGGGAAGAACAAAATTTTGCCAAGGCTCAACACAAAAAACTCTGAATGTGGAGCTAATGTTGCAAACTGACAGAATTTTTCAAGCTGCTATGTGAAAATAAAATAAAACTTGTTTGACCAGTGACCTTTCAATACTATGTTTGCCAAAATATGATCCTGACAAATTGACATATATTCCCAATTTTGTCAAAAACAATTTTTGGAGGCTATATCTCTCTCACACAAAGAATCATTAAAAATGTATGTTTCTTCTCCATCTGGTGTACTCAACTGGGGTGTTGTCAATGGGATCAAATCGTAGTCTAGACTGGTTGTGTATAAACAGTTGTCAATATTTCTGTTTCAAAAACTCTTCATTACACGAGTGTTTAGTTGCAGATACTGCAGGAGTTTCTAAGAAGGGCAACCGAGAGTTGAAACAGTTCTTACAAAATAGTGGCAGGCAGTCATAAAAAGAGGCAGTTCACAATGCAATCCCAATTCCTAAAAGCCATTGCTCCCTGTTTAGTAGGTGATAGACTATCAGAACCTGCAGTGTGACATGGATCTTTGTGGGCAGAACCAGATATCAACAGTGTGTGCCAAAAGCATTTAACAAAATATGTTATTTCATGTGTTGAAGCAAAAGGTTTCCCTAAAACGTAGCTAGGATGAGGGACCTCCCATTAGGCAGAGTGAGGTAATCGCCTCAGGTGGCAAGTGCTAGGGAGCAGCAATGGCGCACACACACATACATTCATTCATTTTGAGCACCCAAGACATTCACATCTGCTAAGTATCAGTGTTGTGTGTCTTGCAGGCCTGTCAAGTACCCTCTGAACTAGCCTGCTGCCCTCAGGTATGCCAGAGGTCACTGTCCCATTGCCAATACTGAGGTGAGTTTCACCTGCCAGTCCAGTCAACTTCATAGAATAGAAGGGGACTCCATCTTACCCTTTGCCACAAGCAGCAAAATATATTGGGCCTTCTCCTTCCCATTTTATCATGACAGCAACCCTGTGAAGTAGGTTAGGCTGAGAGACAGTGACTGGCCCAAGTGCACTTCATGGCCAAGTGAGGATTTGAACCTTGATCCTAGGTCCAACATTCTAACAACTACTCTGGATCTCATTAACTTATAGTATGCAATCCCTGTGTTCATAGAATTGTTGCCCAACAGTCCTGAAAAATCATGTGTTCCCATGTCTTCTCCCAAACAAACCATATAAAATTAACTCCTTTTGTATGATGAGACTCCACCAGTACCTTTTAGAAAATGTCCAAGGACATAATAACACAATGGTCTGGTTTGCATATCATGGTTAGCCAAACTATGGCATATTGGGGACCACACAAATGTGCAGGCTCCCAAAGAGGAGTCAACAGCCACTTTCTTCCCACTGCACCACACTGAGCTTAGCCAAGGTTTGAAGTAGGCTGGATCTAGATACATTCAAAAAGCGTTTCAGGAAAACATGTTCAAAAAGGGAAATCACGTCGGCAAAAGACAGGACTGCACAGCGCCATCTGGTGTCACAGTGTTATAATGCATATAAAGCGCTTTTTCTTTACAAATGTAGCAGAGTCCTAAGTGTGTTAAGTGCTCTCCTCACTAATAACGACCTGTAGCAGAGAACCTACAGTATGCCCAAAGTCTGCCTTACTATGACATGCAAACCAGGCAGATATAATGTTTGCACTATTGACTATATCTATCATCTATCTATCTATCTGAGCTCTTAGGGGAAAGTTGTATCTGCTTGCTATTTTTGACAGACAGTTCTTGATATATTGCCACACTGATATTCTTCTTAAACAGCTTCCGGCACTTGCCATAAGCTATATAAATCTGTCTACACCTCTATTATCCTACACCTCTATTAGCTACAGTGCTGAAAATGACAAAGCATAGGATTCCCACCTTTTTCTGGCCTGCTGCTATACAGAAGAATATAAGAAGAGGCTGGTGTCTCAGTCCAAGGGCCCATCTAGTCCAGCATTCTGTTCTTAGGGTGGCCAACCAAATGCCTGTGGGAAGACAAGAAACTGGACATAAAGCACAACAACACGCTAACACTCTTGAACTCCAGCAACTGGTTTTTTTTCCATTTTATCTCCATGCTGGGAGACGTTTCTACTGATAATTTTCAGCACACCATATTGCCACAACAGCAGGAAGAAGAAGAAGAAGAAGAAGAAGAAGAAGAAGAAGAAGGTGGCAACCATAGACAAAAAAGCAAAGAAAAGAAAACGCCCACTTGCAATTCTAGTTGTAAAATTTGTGGGCTTTTGTTAAATTATCTGTTGATGTTTTGCTACAGTTTTTGGATACATTTTATTGATGCATTGCAAGTGTCTGCTTTACAAGTCAATTTAGTGAATAAATATGAAATAGAATAAAATGTTTTTTATTCCTCCCCCCCTCCAATACGGTTATAATTATGTAGGAATTAAGCCAGTAAAAATGTAGATTGAACCTTGGCTTAATTGGTTTATGTTTAAAGATTCTTTGATCAGCGATAACAGAAATATATATTAACATGTTGCATTTTAAAGTGATGCTGCCTTTCATTAATCAAGTGTCTGTATGGTTGATTAATTTGAACAAGGTTTAAATTGCTATGAAAATTTATCATTCATAGCCATGATCTCCATTTACATATATGTTAATTATGGTAAATGTAATCTTTTTCTGAATCCTCTGGGCTGAATACTAAAAAGACATCGTGATCACAGGAAGGGACTACTTTTCGATTACAAAGTAAAATTTTGCTACCATTCAGTAAAGTCTGTTTCCCTTGTCAGAGATGGACTGGCACACAAAAACATTTCATGCTGAAGGCAAATTCAAATTTCAAGTGATATTTTTAAAGTCAATATCTATAGTATTCCTGAGTTTTAAAATAAAAACTCCTACCCTCTGACTGCTAAAGATGACCTGATGAAAATATATATATATATTTTCCTTCCAACACTGAGCTCCTTTCCCCCACCCCCCTTCATTTTAGTGGCTTAATTAGTAAACACATGATGTTTTCTCTGTCTGTTTCTCTCTTTTAAGAAGACAGAAGTTAGCAAATCTGAAAACGTCTGTAATACAATTAAAATTAATTACATTGCAGGAGATAGACACCCCTGAGGTTTATAGCCTCTTAAGCTGTATTAGAAAAAACATATCTCTGAGCAATGAAGATACAATAGCAATGAAGAGACAATATTGGATGTATTGCTGTGGTTAAATGCAAATAAATATATTTCACTCTGCTCATTTAAAACCCCTTTAGAGACCATTAAAATGTATTTGTTGGCTGCAAAAGATGAGTAAAATGTAGGAAACTGTCCTGTCAAAGAATTTTAACAAAGCTTAAAGACAGAATGTATTTGCTGGAAAGGCTTTGCCATCTATAACACAGAAAGAAGAGAGAAGGAAATCAGGACTTCAGGCCTGTGGAATTCAACTTGAATAAAATAATGGAAGAAGCAGGTAAGCTCCGCCCCAGATAATCGATCATAAGATGCGGTGCAAACACACACCATTTGACTGGCAATGCCCATCAACTTTGGAAGGCAGCCCCCTCAAATATTTTAGGGGAGGTTCCTCTAGAAGTTGGCTCCTATGATACGGCAAATGTCAAGATCAAAGTGTGGAGCCCAAGCTGGGGTCTAGGAAATTTTTCATCTTCATTTATGGAAAAATCAAAATGTTCAATGGATGTGCATAAAAAAAGAGTATGTTTGTGTCCAGATTTTATATGATTTGATTTCAAAATATATGTAGTAATGGAGCTTGAAAATTTAGGTCTTCTAAACTGAAACTCTCCTTGCCCACTCTCCCCTTCCTGCTGCCTGAGATTTTTGGAGGCAGGCTATAATATTTGGGTCATGCTGAAAAGTCCTTGAATAATTCACATGTTCCACAAATAAGGCTTGGCACTGGCAATTTTGTGCTTGAGCCTTGGCTATGTGAACGTATATTTCATGGCAAGGCAAGAAGCCAATAAATATTCAGAATTCCAGACCCCCCCCCAAATGCAGGCATACTTAGTAACTTTATGCAAACTTCTTGGATGCCCAGGTTTAGATTTCCATGAAATATTTGCTCCAAGATTCTATTGCATGGTTCATTTTGGTAAGTGATTTAAGCCACCTAGTCCAAAGTTAAAATGAGGAGTTAAAACCCTCCTTAGTAATTTACCCCACTTTGCAACTACTGTTAGAGTTATTCATCATAATAGTATATTAAGCCTGACTTTTTCTTTGGAAGTACACAAAACTTTCTTTTCTATATTGGCTTTTGGGGTTTAAGATTAAATGGGCAAATGGAGATAGTTGAATGAGAGAGTTTTGCTGCCCAATATCATTGGGATAGGGTAGGCCATACATATAAGTCAATAGATTACAGGGGTCAGCAAACTTTTCAGCAGGGGGCCGGTCCACTATCTCTCAGACCTTGTGGGGGGCTGGACTATATTTTGGGGTGGGGGGAAATGAATGAATTCCTATGCCCCACAAATAACCCAGAGATGCATTTTAAATAAAAGGACACATTCTACTCATGCAAAAACATGCTGATTCCTGGACCGTCCGCAGGCCGGATTTAGAAGGTGAGTGGGCCGTATTCGGCCCCCGGGCCTTAGTTTGCCTACCCATGGATTAGATTGCTGCTGCCACTAAACATATTGGGCAGGATTGACCTAATGTGTCAGTGGAAACTCTGGAGAAAGGCTTCTGTTTGCATAATGGGGTTTTCCACCTCTCCTCCCCCTGCATACCCCACACCCTTGAAATTGACTGTGGGGAGGTCAGGAGAACCCCCAGAAATGCATACGATGGGAGAGGCAGAGAGATTGTTCCATCTGGCAACCTCATATGCTTGCGCAAATTCTACATAACATGATGTTGGATTCCGCCCATTTAATTTTTTGCCAAAATACGTACGGCATCAGAATCTCCTCCTCCTATTAAATACATGCAATCTCTTATCCCAACTGACCAGGAATGATAATTGTTCACTAACCATATACGTAATGATGATCTTGTAATGCCTATGCTGGTTACCTCTTTGCTTCTTGGGTCAGTTTAGAAGGTTGACGTTAACTTTTGAAGCCCTAACTTGGCCTACAACCAAGTTCCTTCAAGTTCCTTAACTCAAAGTCCATCTCCTCCTATATGGGCCCACTCCAGCCTTAAGGTAGGCGTTGATGGAACCACTCTCCATCCAGTCACCATGAAATTGCACTAAGGGTGAGTACAAAAATAGGGCTTTTTTCCAGTGATGGGACCCAAAATGGAATGTTCTTCCCACAGAAGATTTGTTAGGCTTCCTCTCTCCATGCCTTTAGGCAGAGTTTGAAGATTCATTCATTCAGACAGGCTCAAGTTTTTTAAGATTTGTGCTCTACCGTTTTGTTAAATTGTGCTGCTGAGTTTTAATTTTAGGTTCATCTTTAATACCTTAAACATTAGTTTTTAACTGTCTGTTAGTGTTGGTGCTTGAGCTCATTGCAGAAAGGCGTGTTATAAATGAAATGAATTTAGCTTGAATGCAGGAAGGCAGGATCCCTCATATCTTTGAAATATACATTGTACAGCAGTTAGTGAGTTTAAATGGATGCTTAATAACTTGCTTTTTTGTACAGTGCCTAGCACGGGAAAGGCCAGCTGTGCTGACAAGCATAGACTGGTATTAATACATATTGGGAGAGTACACAGGAACATAGCACACCTACATCCTGATTCAATTATTTTATCCTTGTTAAAAATGTATTTGTTCACCCAAGCATTTTCAGAGTTTCAGTGCTGGCCATGCTTATTATTGGTCGCTGAGAAAGTGAGAGGCTGCCTTTCATGTTCTTTTATTATGTTTCTATCACATATTGTATGACATATATTTATTTAAGTAATATAATTTTTTTATGTCCCACTGCTTTCCCAAAGGGAACCCAGGGCAGCAAACAACAGGCGACAAAACAATAAAGAGTATCTCAAAAACAATTCCAATGCAGATGCAGACTGGAAAAGCTCTCCTAGTCATTATTATCATAATTGATCATCTTATTTTGAATGTGGAACACTTTCTGTAGCCAGGCACCAAGTTTGTCTTTCTGTGCAATTTTCTGGTTATTCTAATCTTATCATGCTTTATTGGGATGGGGGGAGCAATTTCTCCCCTAGCATTTCAGAAATGTATTTAAAGGTCTGTTTCAAGGGACAAGTCATTGGTGTTTGTGGTTATGTCTTCTTCTTCTTCTTCTTCTTCTTCTTCTTCTTCTTCTTCTTCTTCTTCTTCTTCGTCTTCTTCTTAAAAAAAAGGTTCACCACATTTGGATAATTTCTGCTTAAATTGTTAATATTTACATAATGTATTCACTGCAAAAGCAGACTCATTTCTTAGTCACAACTTAATGCAATTAAAATGTCGTTCTAGAAACCTTTGCAAGCATAGCACCTTTCATTACCTGACAAGACTCTTTTCAAAGATACTTATTTTGCAATTTTCTTTCCTACAGTTTTGTAGTTAGTCATTTGGCGCACTTACACTGAGTGAATATGATGAATTTTCCCACTGCAATCAAAAGGTTACTCATGTGTGTCAAGATGAAGGAAGTATTTACAGGATTGTGGCCATATTTGGAAGCAGCCCAAAATTCATATAATGTTTCTATGTGTGGGCGAGCCTTCTTTTTAAAAAGTAAAATAAAATGCACAATGTTTTTACCTTGATTTCAGTGGGACTGGGGCACGAGTAAAATTGCAATGGCTTTTAAAGATGATCTGCTGTTGTACGGAAATTACAAAAAAAATACAAAAGAAATATGAGCAAATGGAAGACAAGGCTGAAAAGAGATCTCCACGTTAAGAGTGTTCATGCCAAGATCCAGGCAGTGCTGATTGTATTTTTTGGCTTGATTTTACAGTCTCTAATGTGGACTATCATTTTTGTTAAAAGAAAACCCCAGGACGATTTAAGTCTTTGTATGAAACTATCACCCTTGTGTTTACCTAAGTCATGCCATTTTCTGATTCATTTTTTTCTCCCCTAGTGTAAAGGTTTCCCCGTCTTCTTTGTAAGTAAATATGATGCATTTAAAGACGCAAGTGACTGGGGCAATTTTGTGACAGTTTTTGTCTGCTGAAGAGAGCTACTCTCAGATTATTATCTGTCTCAAGAGCTGAAAGGACATGAGAGAGTGCTTTTACAAAACTACCTTCATCTCTTGGGCCTTAATAAGAGCAACAGAGAGCAAGAAAAAGAAATAAAAAAGAAAAGAACAAGTGGTTATAGTAACGATGACTGATCTTGGTGCTCAAATCTTAGTGAAGTGCAATGCAGGTCTATTTGTCTGTCAGTCTGTCTATCTAATCTAATCTAACAACCAATTAGATCATAATCACAGAAGACCAGAGTTATCCTTGTGCCAGGCATCTGGAAATGTTTGTTTTGAATTGCGCAATTGGTTTTCAAGACAACTTCAGTGCTTTTGAGGTTGCTTTGACTGAAGGTGTCGTGCATTTTATGTTTGTGTACCACTTACAAATACTCGCACCCAAAAAATTCTGCCAATCAAACTGACAGCACCTCCAACACACTTCAGCCATCATCTCCCCCCCCCCCCCGAGGAAACAACTCACAACCACAAAAGGAGGAGCATCTCATTCTGATTTGTTTAGGGTGGATAGATCTATGAAGAAATGAACAATTTAAACAGCATAATGAATTGCCAAGGATAATACTCTCCCTCCTGCCTATATGTATTGTAAATATGCATATGAGATACATCTACTTTTTGTGCACTTCTGGCATAACAGCTAAAGAAAGAACTTACCGGTACCCATCTCTTCCATTGTGCATATGGGTTGATGCAAGTGATGATTGACATGTATTAATTGCCAATCAGAGGAAGAACTTCTCTATCATCCCCAAACACAATACTCTTCTTTCTTTTCTTTTTAATTTTTTTTAAATATTTTATTATTAAAATAATTCAACATTAATACATACCTATTACGAATATACAAAAAATATACAAACAAACATACATTTCATACAATCCTTAAAAATATTCATACTTTTCAATGAGTAAGTTCACACATCCTCCTGCCAGTCATAAAGTGAGCAGGTATCCAAGTGATGTACATGGATGCGTGAACTTGCCCTGAGATGTATTTCTTCATAGGGGAGGAATAAGGATTTCACTTTTGGGTGTCCCACCAGAAAGATGAAAAATGAAGGAGACATGTATTATGGTTGCTGCAATTGTGAAATGTCTGAGGTCACCTTGATTAGTACAGTAATGAATAGCCTGGCTATGTGAGAAGGTGCATATTTTCTCATGGTAGATTGTATTGGTATAGGAGGCTGGTTTGGGCTTCCTAACTCCATTTTCTCAATTTAAGCCAGATTGGGGTTGTTTATATGAAGATGGCAATCCTGACATGGCCAAAGCAGTGGCCTTGTTCACCATCGGTGCCTCCCTTTATGGCTCAGTTAATTCCATCTTTACTTTTTGATTTTTTTGGAGGGTGCTGGAGTTGCAACTGTTAAGTGTAGCTGCAAGATGTTTGAAAGTAGTGACATGCAGGAGGGGGATTTTCCTGGTTCTTGCATCAAGCAGAAATATTCATCTGCCCCAGTGCAAAGCGCATTCCTGAAATGGAGAATCAATTCAGTTATGACCAAGCAGCCACGTAGCTGCTATATCACTGCACACTTATAAAACAGTCTCCAGTAGGAAGCTGGAGATGAACTAATGCTACAAATTGGTGTTTCCCAACAGTTGCAGGCTGATCATTGGCACCTATCTGATCCAAACCGTGCTTCACTCTTGTGTTTTAATCCTTTGTCTCCTATGAATTCTGTGGGCAAGAACTGTGTATAACGCTCATGTTCTGAAACCATCCAAGGGGGGCAGGTCTCAATTTAGCATGCCACAGACTCTAGCCCATGAGGGCTAGACCATCTCAATGCCTCCCTTTCTCAAGGAAGAGTGGTGGGATTTTACACGAGGCTTATGATTAAACCGGTTGGTTCTGAATAACAGCATGGCACCTTGTCGGTATTTCATCTTTTGTTGTTGCTTTTATCTGCATCCTAAATATTAAAGAGGTCTGTCCGTGCTTAAATTGCATTCAAATCCACAAGCCCACTTTACATATTTTCTCTTCTAGGACATCTGTACTAGCATACTCTCACTTTCTACTCCCCTAACCTCTTTCTTCTCAGCTGCTCTATGTTTTTACATCTCTCAAGAGGGGTTAATACTTTACAGCTGCATCCTGCTTGCCAAGAGTCTCACATGTGCAAATTATTAATCTTTTCTATTGCTACAGTAACTCCCAAGGCTTTAAACACCCCCTACCTAAAGCTGGCCCCTTTCCAAGAAAACTTTCCCTTTTCTTTCTCCAAGAGATAATCTGGCCTCCTACCGAGCTGACATTGTTTGTTTACACAATTGCTGAGGTATAGTCCCCCCTTCCCAAGTAAAAATTTGCAAACTTGAATCTAATTTTGTAATACAAACTCAAGCACCTCTCTCTATATATATATCTGGTGTTGAAAAAGTGTTGCCTAATTTTGTCTTGAAACAACATTGTAAAATAAATATTTCTGGCACTGCAGCTGATGTGCTGAAATCAGTGGTGGCACGGAAGATCTCCAAGCAAAATCCTAGACTTTTACTATTTCTGTTACATCCAGACAACAACTTCTCATGATGAATGTATTTTGTCTAAGCCTATGCAAACATGCCCCACTCAAGGCTATTTTCCAGAAATTTATAGTATTTTGTTGAATGATTCTGGATTCTGAGGATGGAACCACATGTTACTATAAGCAATGGGATACCATTCTCCCCTTCCCAGGGCTGACACTGCCATGAAGCATTGTGAGGCAAAAGTCTTAGGCAGTTGTGAAAGGACAACACAATGTTAGTTACTTAATTTCTCATTATTGCATCTTATTGCCAGGAAGGGGGTGAGGTGCCTATGAGTTTTTCTGTCTCGTGTGCCAAAAAACCATAGCTGGCCTGGGTTCTAAACATCTTTGATTTGGGCAGGGGAGTCGACCATTTGCTGCCCAGGTAGCAATAACGTCTTGGACTAACTCCGCCTCCTCTATAACTTGTTCCCATGCCCAGATGGCATCACGCTGTGCATTTCTTATCACTGCCAACCAATGAATGGAGAAATGCACTGAAACACAGAATATGTTTCCAGGCTCAGTTCATTGATTTTGACCTCTTCAAAGGAGGCATTTTTTAAAAGGTAGAAGGACTGAGCTGGGTTCCTTCCTTGGAATGCAGAACGTATTGCCCTGAATGCCTTGCAGGAAGTTTAGAAACAGATATAGATATATTAGAGAGAGCATTCAATCTGCAGTCTAAATTGAAACAGTCTTGGAATATAGTTTCTGGG
The DNA here is from genome assembly GCF_027172205.1 of Podarcis raffonei. Classification (NCBI taxonomy): domain Eukaryota; kingdom Metazoa; phylum Chordata; class Lepidosauria; order Squamata; family Lacertidae; genus Podarcis; species Podarcis raffonei. Next base: position 108,031,593 of record NC_070602.1, on the reverse strand, counting down.
CAATGTTGTTTGCACACACACGAATGAAGATGTGGGGCTCGCAAAATGAGTTCAATCAGGACCAGCCCCACCATTAGGCAGAGTGAGACAACTACATTAGGCTGCAGATGGTGCCAGATCTCCAGCTGCTCCTTTCTGTCCAAGGACAGAGCTGTGTGTGATATGCAACCTGCTTTGATCCCCCTAAACTAGCCTCTTGGTGAGGTGGTGGGTACTGTCCCATGGCCAGCATCAACGTTAGATTCAACTACCATCCAGATAACCCTTTCTACACAAAATGGGATGGGTCTTCTTCAACTTGGGCAGCAAAATGTCTTGGGTCATCCCTGCGTTAAGAACATAAGAAGAATCCTGCTGGATCAGGCCAAAGGCCTATCTAGTCCAGCCTATCTAGATTTCTACAGTGGCCAAGCAGATATATCTGTGAAACTCACAACAGTCTTCTTTTCCCGTGGTCCCCTAGTGACCAGTATTCACAAACACATAATCTTTGATCCTGGAGATAGTATACAACATCAAGAACAACAACAATGGCAAAAACAACAACAACAAATTTATTATTTATACTGCGTCCATCTGGCTGAGTTTCCCCAGCCGCTCTGGGTGGCTTACAGCATATATAAAAACATAGTGAAATGTCAAACATGAAAAACTTCCTGCTACTGGGCTGCCTTCAGATGTCTTCTAAAAGGTATGTAGTTCTTTATCTCCTTGACATCTGATGGGAGGGCGTTCCACAGGGTGGGCACCACTACTGAGAAAGCCCTCTGCCTGGTTCCCTGTAACTTCACTTCTCGCAGTGAGGGAACCAGCAGAAGACCCTTGGAGGAGGACCTCACTGTCTGGGCTGAACGATGGGGGTGGAGACACTCCTTCAGGTATACTGAGACGAGGCCGTTTATATGGCCATCAAGACTAGTCACTGTTGACAGCCTTATTTCTTCATGGATTTGTCTAATCCCCCTTTACAGTCATCTAAGCTAATGATCATCACCACATCCAACGCATTTCATCCCTTAATTATGCACTGTGTCCCCTCCTGTCTGCTTTCTCCACACCACACATATTTTTACAAATTTACCATACTTGTCTTTCCCCCCAAACTACCCCCCTCAAAATGAAGCAGAATTTCCTGCTTGGTACTAATTTATTCTTCTCAAATACTGGTACTCTTTTTAAAACAAACAAACCAACTTTTATGGAAAAGTTTTCGCACAAACACAAAACCCAGATTAAGTTTCCATCATAAGAGACACAGACAATTTTGCTGCAATGCAAACCTGTGTTGTAAGCAAAAGCGGCCACAAACAGACAACAGAAGAGATCAAGAAGAAAGAAGATTGTCCCTTGCTGCAACACTGGAGAGAAGAAGTTCAAAGATGCTGTTCCAAGGCTGAAACCACAGCAGTGGTCTGAGGAAGCCTCATAGTCGTGCCAGGCCCAACTCCAACATGCCCCCCCACCTCAACATAAGGCTGTTTTCCACCTGTAAGGCCTCACAACCAGCACACAGACAAAACTGGAGTACATGTCCTTTATCCCCATCAAAAGATGTTGCGTATGTAGAACTTCAGCTTTCCCCTTCCCAGTTTTGATGTCTGTAGCACTTAAATCTGCGTCAAGGGTGGAGAGGGTGAAACAAGAACAAAGTATAGCTTTGGAAAAGAATTACTGTTTGTGTGGTGGGGACGCAGGTTTCCTTGAAGATGGTCCAGAATATAAAGCTGGTGCAGTTTGCTGTGCCAGGTTGTGATCTGGGGTAGCCAGGTTGTGATCTGGAGGGATGGTGTACCACCAATTCTGAGGGCTCTGCATTGCTTGCCTGTGAGTCACTGTGGCTGATTCTATGAGGATATAAAGCCTTAAATCACCCTGGACTCACTGTATGCCCCAAAGTCAGCTAGGCACTACATACAAAAGCACTACATACAAAAAATAAATCCCTATGATATGATGATGATGATTCATTACCCACCCTTTACCTAAGGTCCTGGGGTAGGTTACATTATTAAAACACTATATTAAAAGCAGTCTACAACAATTTACAGTAACAAAAATTAGGTGGGTTCTAAAAAATATACACTTCAAGTGCTAGGAGGGCATTGACAGGACATTTCCTGTAGTGGCTTCCCAACTCCTGTCAGTCTCCACAGTGGATATTATTAAGAAAGCACTACATACAAAAAAAAAAAAAAATATCACCAGGTTTTTACTCTTCTGCTTTGCTGTAGTTTATGGAATTTTATACACACACACACATATACGCAAGTCTACACATGTCCATTGCTGTAAGCCACCTTGGGCTCCATATCAGAGGAAAGTCTAGCTAACTGGTATCTATCTCATAAATAACACCAGGTTTCCCTGTGGCCTGATGCAAACGGCTGGCTGTGCCCAGTGACAGGCAGTCTCTCACCTCTTCCCGTGTCACTCTGCCAGGAAAGGCCGCTGCTCCTCCCTACGTAGCATTTTGGAGGATGTGAAATAATCCTTGCCTTGTGTTTTACCCTTCCCTTTGGGTACCTGCTCCAGCGAATGACCCCCATCTTACTCTGTGCATTTGAGATTCAAAACTGGCTGCTAACTACTGTGCCTGCATTTCTGACCCTGACTGGTGGGAATTGAACTAAAGTCTCTCAAGTGCTGTAGGATCTAATTAAAATGCATCTTATTCCAGGAAAGACTCATTACCTTTTTTTGATATTTATATAAGGGGATGTCTGCCATAATGGTTAGTAACTATGAATAAAAGTTTCATTGGTGTGGGAAGGTGCGGGGGGGGGGGGAGCATAAGGCTCTTGTTTAGATATGGATTTTTAGCATTATGAAAAAGTGCAAAAGATGATTATATTAATGAGCTCTGCATAGGTATGTGGAGCTGCTACTACTGCTTTTTTTCTGTGTTCCATCTAGCAAGGTAGCTCAAATCTCATTTCCCTCTATCTCCTGAAACAAAACAAAACAAAGCCAAAAGAAAGAAACTCCCAACCTCAGGAGAAGTTCAGAAGGACCAGGCTACATCTGTGAGCACCATCAACCTCTCTTGTAAGCAAATTGGGCAACACGCACTGTTTTGGGCAGAACTAGGCTAGACCACCTATGGTCAAGAAATCTGTCTGTGACTTCTATTCCTCTTGAAGTGGAATGGGCAGCGATTTGTCACCCAGTTCGCCACTTTCTATGCAGTGATGCTCGGCGGAACACTTCCTGGAAGAAGGGGCCATTTCCTCTTGCTTCAGACCTCAAGAGCACCAGCAACATTAGAGAACTGGGGAGAGGCTTCAGCATCACATCTCCCTGCCATGCCCCAACGCCAAGGGTCCATTTAATTGTTCTGTATCTTACACACTCATAGCAAACTCAGTTCTCTCAGTGTGGATCCTTATGTAGCCACTAAGCATGCCCAGTCTTTATTTTGGACAGAAACACCCATTAGAGTTGGGTTGTTGTTGTTGTTTTGGTACTACTGCAAGATGGCATGCTATGCTTTCAACTTCCAGAGCCACTTGTGAGGTCCACACCATACATCGACTGCCAGTGTGATAGGATGTACTAAATGCCACCTTCTCTCTTTGGATTGGCACCTATTATCGGAGCTTTTCAGGAGAAAATGTATCTCCCATTCCCGTAATAGATGCCTTAAGTCTTCAGTGTCATCCATGTCGCACCTTTGGCCAGCCACTAAATTTTCCCCCAAAGCCCCATCTTCTGCACGAAGGGTTCTGTTCATGAATAATACCTCATTTGCACTTGAATTTCACATAGGTTAAATGGAACACGGCACAATGCTGTGAAATTTGAACAAATTTGATACCCTTGAATACAGATTGCTGGTAATGCAATAGCCACTTTGCAGCGCCTATTAAAGACGTGTAGAAATCAAAGCGGGGAGGAAATAATAAAAATCCTCCCGGGCTGGGCTAAGGCATAAGGAATTTAAGCAGGCTTTTAAAGAAGTATGAGAGATGTGGGTTTAACTAGGCTTCAGTCCCTCTTTTAATTTGAGTGCTTGCTGCTTTGTGTCAAACTGAAGTTCTACCAGAGTTGCATTCTGTCACCCACTCCTTCATTTGTCCTCTCTGGCCACCATTGCCTGAAGTAAGTTTATTGAGCTTCCTCAAGAAACAGAGTAGTCAATGAAATATTTGCACAACCTATTTAGCCTTTATGTATCCATGCAAACCTGCAAAAGTCCTCCCCCAAAGATCTGTGGAAACTCTGCATTAACATGACGCTAAGGTGCTGAAATTTGATTCTGCTACTGGCTTTTTTCCCTAGGTCTTCAGTCAAAATAAGAAAACAGTGTCCAGAGTGAAGAATCTTTGGTTAGCTGGTGACAGCAGCTGTTTCTGATCTGCTCATGGCAGTCTACCTCACTTGTAATTTCTCACAAAGGTAGTGGGATAACATGCTGTAGCATTCTTACAGCTGAAGGCCCAATGTACGGATGATGCACAGCACAGCACAGCACAGCACGGCACTTCAAGTTGTGTGCATCTTTTTGCAACTGCAAATAGCAGTGAGTGGGATTCAGGATCTTAAAAGGGGTTAGAAAGGGGAGTTTAATGTATCCTCTCCCTGCTGCGCTTCTGATGAAACTCAGTGCACCATCACAGAAAAGGCGCTCTTTTTCACGCAAGCACAACAAACTTCAGCAACTGATGGAACGTGGAGAAGGCTCTTAAGTTGAAAATATTAATGTTCAGGTAATTTTTAAATGCACTGTTGAACTATGTCAAAATCTGATGCCAAGCACTGAATGCAACTTACAGTTCAAGAATCTTCTGAACAGGGGTAGAGTGCCCATGAGGTAGAGTGAAGCAGCCTGCCTCGGGCAGCAGAATCCCATGGGGCAGAGCTCCCATGGGACAACATGGCTGCAGTTTCAGCTTCTGGTGAGACGTTGTTGGAAGCTGCCACACAACCCCGGTAAGCGAGAATTTGGCACTGTGGCGGCAGTGGCGGCAGCTTCCCATTTCGCCAGAGGGGGTGAGACAGGCTGGGCCACCTCCTGCTTTTGAAGACAACAGAAGGACAACAAAGATCAGGGAAGCAGCTTCCCAAAGCTCTTCTGTAACACCCATTGCAATTTGTATTTGATATTTGAAAGACATAGAAAAATAGGAAGCTGCCTTATATCAAATCAGACCATTGGTCCATTTAGCTCAATATTGTATATACAGACTGCCTGCAACTGTCCAGGGTTGAAGTTTTATTCTGTTTTTAATGTTCTGTTGAAAGCTGCCCAGAGTGGCTGGGGAAACCCTGCCAGACGGGTGGGGTAGAAACAAATTATTATTATTATTATTATTATTATTATTATTATTATTATTATTATTATTTCAGTAAGGCGCTTTTCCAAAGAGACACTAGGGATTAAACCTGGGACCTTCTGCATCCCACTGAGCTATGGTTCTTCCTCCTGCTAATCAGCCATTGAGTTTTCTGAAGGGATCTTGATTGGAACAAAGGGAGGAGCTTGTAACTAAAATAATTCCAATGAGGTTTTGTTTTATTATCATTATTTTAAGAAAGCAAGCCTTGCAGAGAAGAGATGATAAAGTGGATGCATACCACCTTTGGGAACTAATAAGCAGTCCCTCTGTGAAACTCTCAGTATGCCGCTGTTAAAATAAACATCCAAATGTACAGCACAAACCATGGAGCACATTTTCAGAAACATAATATTTATTTTTGTGTTTAAATTTCACACTTCAAGAATATTAAATAAATAGGATGAAAGCTGTTGAAGTTTGCATGAGGTTTTCAAGCCGCAGCCCAAAAGTAAAATAAGCAGATGGGGACATGGGATTGACCTGAAAATAACGATCATACCAATTCCAAATGTTAACTTTTTAAACAGCCCTGGAACTATGGCTCAGCTGCATTAACAATACCAAGCATGAAAACATGTTAACCTGTCAGTTTAAAAAAAGAAGATTTCAATTAGGTTCTTTGGACAAACTCTCTGTGGATTGCATTGCTGGTCATTTAAATATGTTGCTTCACGGTTGTACAACACAAGAGTTCTTCTGATTGTGATCTGTACATCCAGAAACCTTTGGCTGAAATCCAATGGAGACTGAGGACAATTAAAAAGCTTTTGCAGAAGCACGGAATCAAGGTTGAATCTAGACTTAGATATAACACAGATCAGCTGTGTTAAAAGTGAATCATGACTAACTGAAGTCCCATTGATTTCAATGGGTCCATTCTAAGCATAACTAAGTGTGCCCAATACATAGAGTTGGAAGGGAACTTTGAGACTGTTTAGTCAGAGCAGAGGAACTGTGTTGCAAAGCATCATACATGATGGATCAAGTAGGTGGGGCTGAGAAGATGTTGAACTTCCTGGGTGAGGTGGGATCTAAAGCCCAGGCAAGGATTAGAGGTCTGGGACCACCACTTTGGAGAGGTCCAATAATCCTAAATAGGAATTGTTCCTAAATTTCCAAATAAGTCACTTAAATGTTAAGGAACAGCGAGGGCAACTTGGTGCCTATATTCTTCCTCTTAGGAATCTCTTGGCTGTTTGCTAATATGACTGCATGGAGCTTCACTCTACATAGTTTTCTACAAAGTTTCAAACAATTGCTCCTGTCAATACCGTGTCAGGGCTTATTGGGTTTCAGGAAACAGTGGATCCCCAACAAGAGGTTTATTGATATGTTGATTAGAGGATAAATAAATGCAGGACTTGTCTCCATCTTAATTGCGAGCGCTGCAGAATAGCGAGCCCTGAATTGAATAGCTGTTAGCATGCTAAGGTGCTTTGCTTTCGTCCATTGATGCAACAGTGCAATTCTGCAGGCTTGCACAATTTGTGACCAAGCCTCTGCAGAGTCCAGCAGCCATGCATGATAGCCGGCTGTAACAACTCCTCTGCTCCCTCAAAGAGTTCCAGACAAGTAGCAAAGAGGACAGGGGTTATCTAATCCCTGGCACTGAGTGGCTGGAGATAGGTTGGCTTGGTAGGTCATGTGTTTTGGGCAGCTGGAGTAGAGTCAGCACTTTGGGGATTATAATGAAGTCTGCTGTTACTGGCATGGGAAGCTAGTTTAGTTTACTGTATAAATAGATTTGGCCTGATATGAGCCAACATAGGAATATGATCAGAAAACCTGATGGTATTCATTTTGTAGGATGTGGAACCAGGAGAGAACAAGAGGCCAGCTTGAGAAGGGGAGCCATGTTGGTGCATGAAATATGATGGTCCTGCAGCACCTTAAAGACAATGGGTGATGGTTGTTACTATACATACTCAGAGTAGCCCCACTGAGCCTGTCCTGAGTATAATTTAGTTGTATATCACACAATAAAGCCGCATTCCTATAAACACCTGGTTGTAAATCTGACTGAATTCATTGGTGTTTACTTCTGATTAAGCCTGCATTGGACTGCACTCCACCTAGACTAGGTTGGGACATGTGCCTTTTTACCTGTTACGATATACTTCACCAGATGACGTTGCAGAACAATGGGAGCTGTTCTAGATTTTCTTACAGCTGTTGCCCTATTGATATTTGATTCCATTTTTTAAAAAAAGTGATACCTTATAAAACAGATCCCGGAAAATCTCATCTCCAGACAGCCCCTGAATAATTTTGCTGAGAAAAATATTTGGTGCTAAACTACAGATCATGCTGAATGAGTAGCAGGTAACTAGCCATGTCTTTGCTTTTCCTTAAATTAATTAGACAGGCATAGGGCGTGGTTGATACTTGGATCAGGGTGCACAATGAAGACTTACTCTTCCCTCCCCAGATGTGAACCAGAAAAAAAAATCAGGTTCCTCCCCCCACAACATGACTATGAGAAGGAAAAGTTCCCATTTGTGCCAATAGGGTATCCCTGCACAGCCCCCAAGGCTCATAACCCTGTGAGAATGTGTGTGCAGCTTTTGCTCTTATAGTGGCTGGAGAAAGAAGGGATAAGCTTCCCTGCCTTGCCTGTTGCATTCTCAGTAACCCCTGTCCTGGTGCCTGTAATTAATTAAAGACAAAAACTAAGAGGTAGCTGCACACGACACATTGAGAACAACATGTGGTTTGGCCCTCAGAGCAGGGGCGTTCCGAGGGGTGGGGGCAGACCGCTCTGGGTGCAATGCCAAAGGGGGGTGGACAAAGTGCTGACCCCCCCATTGGCAGCACCCCCCAGGAGCACACTGCTTGATGTGCACCCCCCTGGGCAGTACACCATACCCCTGGGATGCGCGTCACGCCCCCCCGGGACAAGCGCCGCTTCGGGTACTGGAGCAAATTGCTTTGCCTCTGCCTCAGAGATATCACCTGATGCTCTGAGTGAGTGAAGTGTTCCATGGGTAAATATAAGGAAATGGGCACTGTAATAACTGGAGAGCACAGCTAGTGGAGGCCATACAAAGAGCATTTCAAAATATTTTACAAGGGATGTTGTGATTACCAAACAAGACTGCAGTTTTATACCTGCTTATATGGGAATAAAGTCACATTGATTTCAGTGGGGCAAACTTCGGAGGAGTCAGGTTGAATTGAATGAAACAACTCTCTAAAGAGCTCTGGGAGGTTGGCAGTGTGTGTGTGTGTGTGTGTGTGTGTGTGTGTGTAAATGTTGGACATTATGAGGTTCTATATTTTGAAGGAGGAAGTCTATGTATTTTCCTCCAGGCGCAGCAGACTTTTCCTACCATTCAGCATGCTACATTAGCTCTCTTGCTTAGAACAAAGCTAGGTCGTGAGATAAGTGAAGAGTGCTCAGCTCCTTTCTCTGTACCCCCAGCTCCTTTGCTGACAGAGACTTCTCTGTGCCTTTAACAGCTGTGTGAAAAAGGGAGAAATTTAACTAGGGAAGCTTAACCTTCATGGATCATAAAAGCATGGTATAAATGGCAGATAGGTAAACAGGATTTCACTGTATACACATTATCCCATGGCAGTTAAACAGGATACCTAAGAGAATTTCTTCACACATCTATTCCACTATGGAGGCGTGCTTTGTGGGAAAACAGGCAAGTACCGGGACACATTGTTCACATTGGTATGGCATGTTCACCTGACTGCAGCACAGCTGAACATATTCTCGAATAAGCAGATCCCATGCACTTGCAATCCAAAGCAAATAAGGGCGGGTTTTGTGTGTGTTTGTCTCTTGGCTCATCTTCTTCAGCTGCTGCATTTGCTGCTGAGCAGCCAGCCAGAGAAGAGAAGCAGAGGGTCACAAGCCTGCAGGCCTGTCTAGCAAGTGGGAAAGGAAAAAGGCGACACAATGGACAGAATAGGAACAGATTAAGGTATTCCAGGATTGAAATTGGTAGAAAGGAAATATTAAAATTGGGAGATAGACATCTGATGGAGATCAGATGACTGAGAGGCTGAGTTGCAAGGTTCTGGAGGAAAAGAAGTGAAGGGCACGAAGCAATCTTCTGTAACATGGTTCCCTCCAGATGCTTTGCACTAAAATCCCTACCATCCCCAGCCAGCCTGGCCAATTGGAATTGTAGTCCAAAATATTTGGAGGGTATCTGTTTGGGGATATTGAGAAGTGAACTTTCCAATTAGCCCTTTTTAAAGAAAGAAATGAATGGAATGGGAATGGCTTAGAACAGGCATCCCCAAACTCGGCCCGCCAGCTGTTTGGGGACTACACTTCCCATCATCCCTGACCACTGGTCCTGTTAGCTAGGGACGATGGGAGTTGTAGTCCCAAAACAGCTGGAGGGCTGAGTTTAGGGATGCCTGGCTTAGAACCTGAAACATTGTTTAAGGAACCACAATCTAGTTACCTTAACCAGAAAAGACCTCCTGACTCAGATTCCCCCAACTGGCCCACAGAGAAGCTGATGTAACTAAAAGCACAGACCTATGAGCATTTCCTTGGGAATTAAGTCTCAGTGTGTCCGATAGGGCTATTATGAATGCAGTCTAAGAGAGGGAGGAAGCCCTAGCAAAATGTGAAGAATGGCCTAGCTTGACAGTCATGTCTTGTCTCAAATAGTCAAGAGTCCTTTGAGGTGAACCATGTCCTCCCTTGGACAGGTAGACCTGCCCTCCTGAAGTGCCAGAGTGAGGGAGAATAAAGTACAGTGGTACCTTGGGAGTCGAACAGAATCCGTTCCGGAAGTCCGTTCAACTTCAAAAATGTTTGGAAACCAAGGCATGGCTTCCGATTGACTGCAGGAAGCTCCTGCAGCCAACCAGAAGCCCCGGAAGCCCTGTCGGATGTTTGTGTTCCAAAGAACGTTCACAAACTGGAACACTCACTTCTGGGTTTGCGGCATTCGGAAGCCAAAACATTCAACTCACAAGGCGTTTGGGATCCAAGGTACTGGATTTTAAAAAATAATAATCAGTGTGTTAACTGAACCTAGCATCTTTGAGTCAGAGTTTCCATCAAATAAAATGCAACTGTTCCCTCCAAATAGCATGTTTGCCTTGTCCTGGAACTCAAATGTTGGTGACAGTTCTCTCTCCCCACCCCACAAATGTTGTGGCATTTACACCCAAACGGAGGAGCAGAATGCAATTGAGAAAACAAGGCTTTCTGTATCAAATCATTATCTTCACTGTAGAGATTTAGCATGACAGAATTTGAAATGTCAGCTCTTCGCTTTTTTGAGTTCCGTCTTTCGATGTGAGGCTCTGGATGTATATCTGTTCTAGCTGATTTACACCTTCACCAAGAGGCAGTTTCTTCACAGCGTGAAGAAGACATATCTCCTGAAGACACATCTTAAGAGGCAAATGCTCTGCAGCTGCTCAGGGAAAAGGCTTCCTTCCCAGTTGAAGGCAGCTTCCTGAGTTTTACTGCACCCTTGATTCAAAGAAGGGCACTTTTATGAGAGAGGGGATTGGGGACAAATGGAAACGTTCTCTCACATGTGCCATTGTGGTGACATCATCTGAGTCCATCTGGAGCTGATTCTCAACTCCAGTTTTGTGTTTTACAAATATTCACCAAATGAAGGGGGCTGGTGAGATGAGAAGCAGCAGTGGGGCAGAGTTAGAGGTGGCGCAGACAATGTGGGACAACACCGAACATCTGTTTGACAGCATAAAAGCTGTTGTATTCTGTGAACATACCAATGTGTATGAATATGCACCCTTGTCTTTATCAATGCCTTTGTCTAAGGAGCCAGCCTGTAAATATGCATCCTGCTCCAGCATGATGTCTATGATGTAACAACCATTAATTGTATATAGTGCAGGATTTGCAGCCCATTTTTTTAAAAAAATAACAGATTGTTGAAGAAATGGCCAGTTAGCTACCATTTGCCATGGCCACGCATAGCGCCCACTGGAACCTGAATGTTGGAGATAAATCTTAAACTGTGTTCACACAGCAGTTTATTCTGTTTCCCCAACTGTAAGTTTCCGCATTATATTTGAACTTTCACGCAATGTAAAAGCCACATCTGGAAATTTAGCAGAATCTAGCAGAAGTTTAACACTCATTTCCATGCTAAATGCTTCCGGGGGGGGGGGGGAATCCAGTTGCCAGCCCATGAACCCAGAAAATTGAGGGAGCAAAGTGCCGAAATTTGCAGCGGGATAGTGGCATACAGTTATTTCTTGCTGTTTTCATGGTTGACTCATGGGAGAACAAGGACACACATGTGCAGAAAGGGTGGGGCTGCAGTGACATTGTCCAGTTACATTCATTAGTGTGTCACATCATGCACCCAATGCGACTGAAATTTAACTTAACGTCTTGGCCATCCGGTCAAAAAGTCACAGTTGCATAATGCAGCAGATACTGTTGTGTGAAAGGACAGGGATGCTGGCATTATAACCCGTGCTCCCCCCCAGGGGTACCCGAGGGTACGCGGTACGAGCACCTAGAAGAAAAGTGTTGGCTAAAAATGCAGCGCTTTCTGTAACAAGCTCCTGGTGAGTACCAGCACTGTTTTTTTCTACAATAAAAACACTGATTATAATCAGAGAAGCAATATTCCCCATATCTGAATGAACCCTTAGTTTCCCCATCTGTGAGTTAACCCATTCTCAACTCAAGGGCCACATTCCCTTCTAGAAAGCCTTTGGTGAGGTGGGGGGTGGGAGGGTTGTCATATGTTAATGGTAAGCAAGGCCAGAAGCAAAAGTGGGTTGAGTATGAAGTGAATGATTTAAGAGTAGACTAGTTTCGCACCTCTCTCTCTCTACATTCAGGTAAGCAAGAAACATTACCAGAATTCCAAGCATACTTTCAGAGAGGCCTGGAAAGGTGCATTTAGTCGCTGGGCCCGAGGTTCCCTATCCCTGGTTTAATTTTTTTAGGAGTTGAACAGGTTGTCTTAAGGATGCTGAAAATGCATTTTGAAATGGAGGCGTTAGTTATACATGTATAGATTGATCTGCAAGAACACCAGCTACCCTAATGGAACTGCTGTGGCTGCTCCAACTTACAAATTTCCACCAGGGTGAAAACAAGAGAGCCTTGTTGTTTGCTATAACTGGGTACTGAAATCAATTCATGCCCAGTTCAGTGCATGGCTCTGGCAGCCACGCAGCTAGTTTAGCCGATGGCAACGTGTCTGGAAGTCAGCGCTTGCTGATGAAAAATCAGGACTGCAAGTGGTGTGTGACTCAAAAGTCATGCACGATTCTCGCTTCTTCTGGAGAGCTAGGCCAGGCTAGGCTAGCTAGGCCCACACACTCTCAGCTTATTTAAAATATTCCTATCCCACATCTCCAAGATCCATGTGACTCACACTAATATTGAAAACAGGACGAAATGCCGAGAGCAGCCTGGCATACCTACCTCCACCACCAGCGGTTCATCTCCAGACATTTGCATGATTAGGAGAACATATGTTTTCTGCTGAGAAGTCTGGCAGGGCCCTATTAAGTGTAGGAGTCAGCTTACAGTGTTGTGGCACACATTAGAGCAAAAGTAAGTTTTGCTGATCGCCGAAGAATTGGTGCTTTTGAATTATGGTGCTGGAGGAGACTATTGAGAGTCCCATGGACTGCAAGATTAAACCTCTCCATTCTTAAGGAAATCAGCCCTGAGTGCTCACTGGAAGGACAGATCCTGAAGCTGAGGCTCCAATACTTTGGCCACCTCATGAGAAGAGAAGACTCCCTGGAAAAGACCCTGATGTTGGGAAAGATGGAGGGCACAAGGAGAAGGGGATGGCAGAGGACGAGATGGTTGGACAGTGTTCTCGAAGCTACGAACATGAGTTTGACCAAACTGCAGGGGGCAGTGGAAGACAGGAGTGCCTGGCGTGCTCTGGTCCATGGGGTCACAAAGAGTCGGACACGACTAAACGAATAAACAACAACAAATTTGCATGATTAGGAGAACATATGTTTTCTGCTGAGAAGTCTGGCAGGGCCCTCTTAAGAGTAGGAGTCAGCTTACAGTGTTGTGGCACACATTAGTGCAAAAGTAAGTTTTGCTGCCTGCAACATCAGTGACTCTGAAAGCAGCACCTTCGTTCTGCAGGTCTGAAGATCCCTGGCTGCGAACGCCATTGCCTTGGAAACACGCAAAATGCAGCCCAGACATGAGGAGGAGGTGGCTGCAGGTGCTTCAGGGAGTCAGGCACAATCTTGAGGCACAATCGGAAGGACCATGTGTTTCGTGCTAGAAACAAACCATAAAGGTGGGAATCCTGAGAAAACTCAAAAGGGGGAATTGCTGTTAAGTAACTGCACGTTATATGATTTGATTCGCTGTTGATGGATGGTAATATCTGCTGCTGCTTCCTTTCTTTTTTAAGTTTCCTTCCTTGCTACCACTTATTCTCTCTCTCTCATTCATATATATATATATATATATATATATATATATATATATATATATGCAGGAAGAAATGACCTGTCTTAAAGGGTTTAATGATACCTAGGAAGCAGTCATCTGGTTCTTTGCTCTGACAGCTTCAGCTGCCTAGAGGAGTTTGGTTATTGGGATGATTGATCACTCCTGCTGCACACCATATGTTAGACGGTATTAGTCAGAACAGAGTTATCTGTTTCCTTGTTTCGTACACTGTGTACTAGGTATCCTTTCTTTAGGGTTTATTGCTCAGTTCTCTCTCGAACAGGAGCTTTACATGCTCTGCTCTTACAGGATGCACTTTTAACAATGGGCACCAAAGGCTTTGCAGAAGCACTGAACGCAGACGTGATAAAACACACACACACACACACACACACGTGTAAAATTCTTTGGTCAGTGTCATATACTGTAGTCTGTTCCAGACCAATGAAAATGCTGCAAGTGCATGCTGATTTCTAGAGTGACTTCACCAGATCCCTGTTGTGCATCGGCTCTGTGTACAGACTGAATAACAAGGCAAATGTGTGTGAGTTGGGTGAGGTTTTAACACCTCTGACTCTGATTCCACCATTAATATCTCCGCTCAGAGCAGGGACTCCCTGACGTCCGGAGTTGTGCTGAGGACTCGGGTGACGAGAAAAATGCTGTTTTTTGTCATTTAAAATATAGCAACTGCTGCATTTTATTTATTGGCTGGGAAGGGGAGTGAAACCAAGTTGACTAGGGAAACACCCTGATCTTGTGTGGGAGCGGGGTTGGGGGTAGAGAGATGGAGAGATATTTAGTTTTGATGAACAGGAATAAGGTTTTCATCACAGCAAACTATTTTCCAAAGCCACTCCAGTCTCAGTGAATGGGAGGAAGGATGTTTGCAAAATTTGAGGAGAGCTCATAGAGTCATTCCACTTTCCCTCTTCCTCATTTCAGTTGTAGAGCATGTCACATTATTAATTTTCTCCTTCTTGTTCTAATCAGGGTTTTTATTCAGCCAGAACTTGCCAGAACTCAGTTCCAGCCCCTCTCAGGTGGGCACCATTGCCATTATAAGAGAACAAGGGAGGCATTCATGGTGAGTTCCAGCACCTCTTTTTCTAGAAAAATAGCACTGCACAACTGTATTATTATTATTGACCTCTGTATTGACCCATGAATATTTGAATGGTTTGATGACTTGGGCTTTGCTACCAAAATCAACTACCGTTGTCCTTGCATTCTTGTCCAGTGCTCCATTGACAAATCCAGTGAACAAAAGATTTGCACTTACCTAATGTTGCTTTTTTTTACTTAAAGAGACTTATATGACATACGCTTGCTAAGAAATGTCACATCATGGAAGCATAATGATTTTATTAATTTTGTTGCAATTCCATTTTCCAGGTTTTATTTTTAAAAACACACACAAGGAGCAGGATGGTTTGGTTTTTTAAAAAAACACCACTTAATTTGAAAGGACTCTGCATCAGATTGGCTAAATAGCAAACAGCAGCCCTCCTATAGCACTGCTTTCGTCTTTAAAAGGTATGGTAGTATTTATGTACATGTTTTTAGCTTTGTTGCCCTTTCTGTTGGAGGAGAGACTGGGAGTGGAGAAGTAATGGTTGACTTGAACTTTAAAATAATCTTCCCAATGCAGGAGATGCTGCAATGCTCAGCTGACATCCAATGTTAACAGCTTTGTCCCTGAAATGTTATTTTGCTTTTCTACTCTCCCTTCAAACATAATAAATAAAGCCATGAACATCACTAAACTATCCTGCATTTGAACTGGCAGCCAACTCGTATCTGCACCTGTCATTTCACCACCCAAGCCCATAACAGAAGATGGCTCGGACCTTCTACAACTGTTGGTATAATCCAGTGTATTTATTAAGATTAAAAACCAATGGCAGTACTGACTGTGACTTCTGTTGCATATGTCAAAGAACTTCAGGCATGATCTTATCAAAGTTGAATACTTTCAAATCAATGCAATAGATGTCAAGAATACTAAGGATACTTCCAAAACACCCCTTGTTGATATTTTCCTCTGGGTTTTGTAGAAATGTTAGCTTCCTGTAGGCACAGTCTCAGATTGCTTGGAGGGGAGTGGACTTAGGCAGCTGTGGGGAGGTGAGGACCTCCTCCTCCTCCTCCTTGGTTTAACTTGTTTTATTTCACATTGCAAACAAAGTTGTCTTCAGTCCAGCTGGACTTGTGAGGGAGCAGAAATTGAAACCCAGTAGAAAAACAGTAGTAAGTGAGGAGCACAAGGATTACAGGGGACTAACCCCAGCTACAGAAGGAATGGTTGATTGTTGAGACAAAGGAATTTTATGACAGCTGCCCACAGTCAGAGATGGTGATCTTCTTTCTTGTCTTGCCGTTCCTTGACCCAAAGCGCTCCATTGCTTCCACAATATTCATTCCTTCTTTGGCTTGGCCAAAGACCACATGTTTCCCATCCAATCAGCCAGTTTTGGCAGTGCAGATGAAGAACTGAGACCCATTTGTCTTGGGACCAGCATTTGCCATAGACAAGACCTGTGTGCTTGAGGACAAAGTTCTCATCGGCAAACTTCTCACCGTAAATCAATTTACCACCTGTTCCATTACAACGAGTAAAGTCACCACCCTGGCACATGAACCCAGGAATGATTCTGTGGAAGCAGGACCCTTTGTAACCAGAACCTTTCTCCCCAGTGCTTAAGGCATGGAAATTCTCTGCTGTCTTTGGAACCTTGTCTGCAAACAGCTCAAAGGTGATGCACCCCATGGGCTCCCCATTGGAAAACACAACTGGGTTGGCCATGAGGCCGGAAATGAGTCGAGTAGAGGAAGGGGGAGTTTTTAAAAAAGAAAACTGGCGGTGGTGGTAACAGGCAGTGTGAGCGACAACCCCTCTCCACACCATAAGGAGTACGGCATAGCCAGGTAGGCAAGGACCTTCAGTCTCCACAACTGCTTAATGTATGGTTACCAGATTTTTTTCAATGAATCCGGGGACACCTTTTTTTTTTTTTTGAAGCTGAGTAGCCGCAGGGAGTCAGTCATGAGGAGGGAGAGGCAAAAGACCCTAGGCCCAAGCACACATGCATATCCCAAGCCTTCCCCGATGGGAAGCCTGCCCCCTTCCCCCTTTGTTTTGACAGCTCGGGGGAGGCTCAGGAGTTGTGGGCGGGCGGTCGTTGCCAAGGAGGGGCGCAAGGCACACGGTTTCTCTGCCAGGCAAGCTGCAAAGCCCTTCTTTCACAGCCTGCGAAACATAAATGCGCAGAGCTTTTAAAAAACTGGGCAACAGTCAGCCGGGCGCGACTCCCAAGCCTCCCCCGATCAGTCAAAACAAAGGGGGAAGGGGGTAGGAGATCTGCTTTGCCAAATGTCCCTGGTTCCCCTTTGGCAGTGGGAGCAGCAGCCAGCAGGCCAAAGCCAGCCTGGTAGTGCAGTTGGCTCTGGCTGGCTTCAGGAGCTGCTCGCTGCCGCCATTTTTCCTTGCTGGAAGTCCCCATATGATGTATTGCGCATGAGGAAAAACGGCAGGCGCCACGGCAGCGGGCAGCTCCTGAAGCCAGCCAGAGCCAACTGCACTACCAGGCTGGCTTTGGCCTGCTGGCTGCCACTGTCACGTTTCCTGGGGATAGATTTGCAAATCTGGGGACATTCTGGGGACGAAATTTGTCCGGGGACAGATTTGCAAATCTGGGGACTGTCCCTGGGAACTGGGGACAACTGGTAACCCTAGCTTAATGGGGGCAAGACTTGCCAGAGAAGAGTTGCTGTGCCCATTAGGCCTGACACTCCTGTGCAAATAACGAGTTAATTTCTACTTGCTCAGTGTAGTTTACTGCTAGCTCATTCCTGTCACAAGGTCACCCAGGGAGTTTTATATGGCTGAGTGGGGATTTGAATCATGGTCTCCCGGGTCCTAGTCCAACACTCTAACCACTACACCACACTAGATCTCTTAGTAGTTTTGTGTTTTACTGAGCATTAAGTTGCTTTGAGAGAACTGGTGTAGAAATGCTAGAAGGAAATACACTGCTTTTGAAATAGCACGGCGTTCTTGATGTGCTCTTCATAATTCTGTGCATTTTCTGCATGCTCATCTCGAGGACACTTCCTGATGAATCCACTTCCTCCTTGATTTTTTTTTTTAATATAGAAAGCCTAATCAAGATGCATTGGACAAGAGTGATGAAAAACATACAGCAGAGAGGTCACTTAACGCCAATCATTTTGGGACTTGAACCCAGGTTGCCGCCTTTCAAACTGCAGCCTATGTGTTTGGATTTGCACAGGTGAAGATGTTGACCTAGAAGAATATGGAACAAAACTACTACCGCTTTAAGCTGCGGAGGTTTATTAAAAAAAAAAAAAGGAAAAGGAAAGGAGGAGGAGAAGAAGAAGAAACAAAGGCAAGCAGATGGCTAAAGATGAAGGTCACATCAGATTGAGAAGTTTGTCAAAATGTGATGACATAGGTAATCTGTAAACTGTTATTGCACCTAGCTGGAGGTGCTGAAAAACATTTTGAAATTACAAAAAACACTGGAGTCACCAGCGCACAAGCAGGAATGATAGCCTGGAGTGGTTCTGCTCTATGGATGAATGCCAGATGTGCAAAGCGACATATCTGGAATTAATGATATTAAACATGCTTTTCTTTTATGCTCAATAATAACTCTATTATGATTGATACAAACCGCAGACACTTTATCTAGTACAAATGGAATCGTCTGTCATTGACTATATTAAATCATCAATTTCTGCATGATGAGGATCGTTTAGGGTAACTAATCATCTGTCTCGTTCTGAAGTCTTTAAGGCTGATCAGATAACGTTTTGAATACTGCCTGAGCAGCCATGACAATCTAACCCTTCCATGTAAGGATTGAGAGGGGCCCATTATGCCGTCAAAGCCTGTGGAAATATCACAGCTCTTTCTCTACATAATACCCTGCTGTAAATAAATCACTCTCCACCGCAAACTTTATTGATCACAAGCACTTCCATGCTTGTGTCTAGTGAAGTCTCTACAGAATAAAATGCTGCTTTATATTTTGTCTTGTCAAAATATTAAACGGCTCTGTCAAGCGGAGTCAGGCTAGCAGCGATGGTGTAATTCTGCCGGAGCTCTTCTCATTCCGTCTTCCTATCTCAGCTGCCAAGCTTACAAAGCAGGGTGGGTTTTTTTCTTCTTTTTTTTATAAACTTTCCAATTATAGTCTCGTAAGATTATGAAGCCTTAAGATAAAGTGTCCTAATTTAGAGGACTGGAGTACTGAACTACTAGGCGAGCAGCTGTTAGATAAAACATTTTGCACATGGAAGGGGGGGGTTGGGTGGAAGAGAAATAGAAGATAACCTGGCTTATTTATATACACAACATTAATGGGGGGAAAGGAAGATAGCTTAAAAATATCTCTATTATTTTGCTGGGGCAAGAGATGGGAGAGAAATGTTTGAATTAATCTGAGTACAAAATGTTTATTATTCACAGATATATTTTTAAAAGTACTTTAAAATGATCCAAACGCTGCTTCTTTAATCTTCACACTATGTGTTTGCCTAAATAGCATTTTTTTTTAAAAAAAAAAATATGTACAAGCCTAATGCATAAATAAAGCAGTTCCATCTATTTTATTTTTGGTCTGCTTTTCTCATTTGTTGGTCGCCACTGAAACATACAGAGCCGACTGACGCTTTGGATTCTTTGGCCCTTTTTTAAAAAAATAAATAAATCATAAAGCCAGATTGGATGAAAACAAGGAAGAGTCTTGTGACACCTAAAAGACTAAGGGTGCCTCCAGACTGTCACTGCTTTGAGGTACGGATTCAACCATGCGCCAGAAATGTTAGGTTTTGTGCAATTAAAGTGGATTAGAATGTTCTGTTGAAACAAGCACACTTTAAAAAAAATCAGACCTTTTTGCAGTTTGGAAAGTGATGGGGAAATGCATGGTTCATGGGAAGATGTGCAAACACTCCGCAAACAAATCCTAATGAATGCCCATTGTCCTAAACAAATCAGAATTAATGCTCCATAGAGACCAGGCAGAGTCTGAGCAACACACCATCTGCCATTCTGTTGGCCACCCACCCAAAGGGATCTTTTATCTGGATCTCTTCTTTCAGTGTGGTCTTGACACAGGAGATTTCAACACCTGCCTTTTAAGTGATCTACTTGTATAGAGACTATTTGTCCCATAGCCCATCTCCCCATGCCACCTTTTGTGCTGCATTGGAGGAATCCATCAAACCTCTGGAGCAAACTTTGTGGGAGTCAGGGAAGCTGCAGGGGGAAGCAGAAATCAGCAAAAAAAAAAAAAAAAAAGCCTTAACCTGCCATTATCTGAATGGACCAGAGAGCCTTCCATCAATGGAACCCTGTGCCTTCTCTGTAACAGCCTGGTCATCCTAATACATTGAAACTGATGTGGGATCAGACAATGTAGAGATATGAAAGGCCAGAAAAGCGGGTGGATCAAGGGGTAATAGGGAAAGGAATCGTACAAAACAAAGTGGCACTAATCAAATCAGTTTTGTCGCCTCTTCCCCCCCAACCCCAAGACAATGAGCCCAGCCACCTTTTATTCACAGTCGCATAAGCACTACACTACAGGATGGTCATAAACTTGAACGTTCAACCACTGAAATACTGTATACACCCAAAATGTAGCAATGGGGATTTATGTTACTGCTTTATGAATGAATACTGTGATGCTGATATAATTCTATGTTTCTCCAAAAACTGAGAGAAATCAAATTGGGAGTTTTCTGGTGTCATGGGGCCTAGTAATTGGGAAAATATGTATGAGTTTTGCTGTTCCATTCTTTTCTATTGTACATCTCTTATGCATTTCCCCCCTACCTTGTTGACTCCTGTGGGACCACTATTATGAATGAAGTTTAGGAATACCTGCACTCCAAATGATGCCATTATGCTTATAATGTTTTCCCCCCAGCCAGCCTGCTTGTCTATGTGTGGAGAAATCTTCCATCTGAGCAGACTTTGTGCATTCAGTTTGTAATGAATAGTGCAGGAGAGGGAAAGGACAGATCCCTCAAGAGTGACACAATTTGGGCGAAAGCTCTAAGCCTTGAAAATCTTTTGCATCCTGACATCTGAAACAGGTGGTTCTCGAGCTCATTTTGTGAACATAAGTTGCTGTGCGGCCGACCTTCTGCTCCTGAGCCTTCTCAGATGTATCGCCAGTAGGGAACTGTCTGGCTGAATGTGTTTTTTAAAAAAACGTATCTTTCAGCTAAAACAGAGGTCCTAATGCAAAATGCACTCAGCGACACCACGGGGATTTGTGACACTCCTTGTTAGGACTTCTGAGCCATAAACCAATAAATGGGTTAGAAAGATCTAGGTAGTTTCCCCCCTTGCTGGTGACAGTTAAAACATGGATAAAAGCATCATCATAATATTGAACAGCGATCTTAGTTTCACCAGCGAAACCAGCCACACGGTGCTGCAAATAGATTGCAGCCATCTGGGTTACAGAGCATGCATTTTGTTAAGGAAGAAAAGGACCAGGAATATAAGGGGAGGGGGAATAATATGAGCAATAAAGGAACTTGGTGCTGAAATGGGGACTGTCCAAGAAAAGGAGGGGTAATTAGAGACGAGAAATTTCTCTGTAAAACCACTAGAGCCATATGAGACTTTGGCCGACCTTCCAGACTAAATAAACAATAGGAATATAACAAACAGCTGGTATGCGCAATGGTTTTGAGTGAAGAATGTTTCCCATCTTCTCACTATTTCCCATCTTTTCAACCTTAAGTTCAGTTTCCCCTATTCTAGCACCAGTTTCCATTTTTTTTATAAAAAAAAGTTCACATGAATATTCACACACATTTTTCTATTCAATTTAGTTCAATATAAGCAATTTCCCCCAACAAAATGCTTATGCCTTTTTGTACATTCTTTCCCAAAATATATTTATCTTTTTTGCATGCTTTCCTCTGTTAAACACATTTCTGAATGTGTTCTTTTTTGTCTGAGAACTGTATCACAAAATTCAGTGAAGTATGAATTTCAAATTCTAGTTGTGTTTTGCAAAGTTCAGGAAGTGAGAATCTGTTAGGTTCACATTAAAATGCAAACCAAAATAATTAATTAGTGCTGTACCCCTACGCCTACTATCTATTTTGTAAAATGTCTTGTCCATTTGTCTTCTGGACATTCAGACACCTCTCACAATATTGTCGCCAAATTTGGCACAAGGGGTCCCAAGGTGCTGGTGGTGCGTTTGTCAATGGGTCATGCTTCCAGGTAAGTGTGTATAGGACTGCAGCCTAAGTGGACAAATCACCTTTGGCTTAAATGGAAAGTTAGCACACACAGCTACTGGCAGGAAGTGCTCAGTAACACCTTTGTTTTTAGGAATGCCTTTGCGGTTTACATGGTTGAGTGGTGCTAGTGTTTTTCTGTATTGTTCCAAAGTTGTTCTATCTGCTTGAGTTTAATTTTTGTTTTGTATTACTTTGTTTTTACCATAAGATCTTTTTAATGGATTTTGTCAGTTGCTTTGGGGGCTGTGATTGACTAGGAAATGGGGGTAAAATACCTGTAATAAATAAATAGTATCTTGCTGGACCATTTTGATAAATGGATCCCTGCTGACTGCCTTGCCATGACGGCGCTCTATCTATCCTCAAGATGCTGTGGCTAAAAAAGAAGAAAACTGCAAATGCCATTTCAGCCCTGTCAACTAATAACTAATAAAATGATCTATCCATAAACCAAATCCTAGTCTATTAAAGCTTAAGTACAGCAAAACCCTGTACAAATCCCACAAGCCAGTAATCTCACAATAAAAACAAATCCTAAGCCACCAAACAATATTACGTCCCATCAATAGACAAGGCCATCTGTCCAGGGCATTAAAAATCATGAGAGAAAGAACCTTTAAGTTTTACAAACTCTCTCTCTCACACACACACATTGCTTGCCATTGTATTGAATTTTTAAAAATTGTTTCATCATGAGAAGGTGTTATTTGGAACTGTGTCTTTTTGTGGATTCTTAGTACTGTGTGGGCCATTTTTCATTTTTATCTGCCTCCACCACCCTTACGTTTTCTCTTTCAAATAAGGTGATTTCCCATTGCTGCATGCTGGCTTATACTGGGTTTACTGTGGAAGAACAAAATACATATACAGTGGTACCTCAGGTTATGAACCTAATTCATTCTGGAGGTCCGTTCCTAACCTGAAACTGTTCTTAACCTGAGGCACGCTTTCGCTAATGGGGCCTCCTGCTGCTGCCGGCGCGCGATTTCCGTTCTCATTCTGAGGCAAAGTTCTCAACCCTAGGTACTACTTCCGGGTTAGCAGAGTTGGTAACTCAAAGTGTTTGTAACCCAAAGTGTTTGTAACCCGAGGTACCGCTGTACGCATATAAGAAAAATTCTGGCAGGAGTGGTGGGTATCTCTTGACAATAGCGGTGAGTGTAGTGGACTTTGAATGCAAGGCACCACCTACACCCACACTATTAGAGTGGGAGTGACTTACATTTCTAACCACCATGGAAATTCATGTTATATAGAACATCTCTCCATAATTCCAGAGGTGTGTGCGTGCGTATGCTCCAACCTTCAACTCAATGGTCTTTTGCTGGTGGGTCATGACCCACTACCAGATAGGAATGAGCGAATCTATTTTGGTTTCTCTCAGTTTCTCATTTCAGTTTCTCCCAGTCTTAAGTTTGGTTCTCCACATTTCTCCACATTCATTTTTTTATATAAAAGTTCCCATGAAAATGGGATGAAAATTCATCAGCATATCAGCGCAGGTATCTCCCAACGTAAACATATCTCTATGCAACTTCACCGAGCATAAACATTTTTGCAAAGATATTCTCCCTAATATCATGCAGCTTTATGTGTTATTTTCACTCACATATGTATCATTGTGTGCACGTTACCCTAATATATGTATTTTAGTACACATCCCTTGACTGGAGAACTGTGTGTGGATTTTGAATGACAGCTGTGTTTTGGCTTGCAAATGTTCTGCAAATTAGGCAGGTTTGTCTTTAAATGCAAACTACATCGAAATTCTCTCCCATCCCTACTACCAGATCATGAGGGGCATGGCCACCATACAAATGCATGATTTTTTTAAAAATGGAAGAGAAATGGGTCCCCAAATGCAAATTTGAGTAAATGGTGGGTCCTGAGTGTGAAAAGGCAGAAGATTCCTGCTCCAGCTCAAGCAAGCTTCTTTGTTCGTAGGGGGCAATATAAATACATAGCTCTCATTACACATTTGCAATATAGATAACAGCAACTATCCAGTGGGTCAGGAACAAATGTTGTGTCTTCAGCCTTGGGAGGGTAGAAACTTTGTTCTCAGATGCTATGCCAACATTCAGTAGAGTCTATTCCCAAACATGCACACTTGAGACTGCAGCCATGGTCACCACATTGGACGCTCCCAGCAAATCCTACACGTTGAGGTGTGCATGTTTGCATAAAAAATAACTTGTGCACTGGTTAAAAGCATTCAAAGGGTCTGGACTTCTGTGACATTTCTATAACTTTTGGGAATCCCAGGCTTCCGGGGAGGGTGCTGTCGAAATCCTTCCCCAAACTTTTCAACTCCAGCTTCTTTTATTAAAACTTGTCAAGTTGAACTAACAGTTACAGCAATTTTTCAGAAGGCTACATCTTTGTGATCCCTAAGCTTGGGCTGCTGACAAGGAGTCGCTTGAAGCAAAACTGTTATCAACAAGGTGCCTTCTCCACAATAGCTCAGCCTCGGACGCCATCCCCAGCTCATCACCTCCATCTGTCTCTCTGCATGGCGGGCTGTGTGCACACCAGCAGGCTCTGGCCGTGAGGTTCAGTCTGCTGCTGAGCAACTCATCAAACATCCGACACTGTGTAGGCTCCTTCCTCTTAAGTATTTTCTGCCACAGACAGCCCTCACTGTGAATCTGACAGCAATGGAAAATAATGTAAGCAGCACTTCCCTGGGCTGGGGAGAGGGGATTGCCTCGCTCGGGGATCTGCAGGATTTTGTGCAAACATCTCTCTGGAGCTTCCAGCACAGCCTGGTTAGGGTGATCCAGACACATTCTGTGTTGTTGTTTTTAGGCAGATGGACCTCAGCTCTCTCCTCCACTCCTGCTCCTACCTCACATTGCGGGAAGGCACATAACTCAGTGGTAGGTAAAAAGGTAAGGTAAAGGACCTCTGGATGGTTGCGGTGCTCATCTTGCTTTCAGGTCAAAGGACATTTGTCCACAGACAGCTTTCCGGGTCATGTGGCCAGCATGACTAAACCGATTCTAACACCTTGACGAAAACCAGAGCACACAGAAACACTGTTTACCTTCCCACCACAGCAGTACCTATTTATCTACTTGCACTGCGTTCTTTCGAACTGCTAGGTTGGCAGGAGTTGGGACAGAGCAACAGGAGCTCATTCCGTTGCGGGGATTCGAACTGCTGACCTGCTCATTGGCAAGCCCAAGAGGCTCAGTGGTTTAGACCATAGTGCCACCCGCGCCACATCAGTGGTTGTGGTGATGGTTTAGTCGTTTAGTCGTGTCCGACTCTTCATGAGCCCATGGACCAGAGCACGCCCGGCACTTCTGTCTTCCAGTGCCTCCCGCAGTTTGGTCAAACTCATGCTGGTAGCTTCGAGAACACTATCCAACCATCTCGTCCTCTGTCGTCCCCTTCTCCTTGTGCCCTCCATCTTTCCCAACATCAGGGTCTTTTCCAGGGAGCATTTTCTTCTCACGAGGTGGCCAGAGTATTGGAGCCTTAGCTTCACGATCTGTCCTTCCAGTGAGCACTCTGGGCTGATTTCCTTAAGAATGGCTAGGTTTGATCTTCTTGCAGTCCATAGGACTCTCAAGTGGTAGGGGGTCCCAAGTCGCGTCTCCAGGAAACTCCTGTCTGAGAGCCTGAAGAGCCCCTGCCAATGAGTGTAGACAATATGGAGCAAGTGTAGACAATATAAACCAATGGTCTGACTCTGTACTAAGCAGCTTCCTAGGTTCCTATCTCTATTCCCATGTATCTTTTTGAAAGCAACCCCATTTAGATGGATGTTTGAGATGTAAACATTAGTGTTAAAACCATCAAGGCTGGGCTAGTTTCTTCTTCTTTAATGAGGTGGTTGTCAATTCTCACAGAGCATGATCCATGGAACTATCTATGCTCCCTTTTATTCATGCCAAAAATGCATTTCGTTATGGAAAATTGCTTGCAAAATGTGTAGATTAGTAAAAAGTGCACACCTGTGTGTCTGTTAGAGGAGAAATTGGCACTAAAATGCTTACAAATTTTCATGAGGTTTTTTTTAAAAAAATTAAAACACACACAAAACAGCAACCTCAGAATTGCTGCAGATATTTAAAATTGGAAAGATTAAAATGCATAGGACCAAAATATACAGATTTATCCACTCCATGAAGATCTGTTTTGACTTCTTTTTTAGTTATGCATTTTGTCCTTTGCGCTGGGGGTGGGTGGGGATCATGCCAGTGGCCACTCTAGAAGCCACCTTCTGGATCTTTTGTGGCTTTTATCCAATCATGGACCTCTGTAGTTACTTTTAGCCCCCCCCCCAAAAAAAAACCACTGTGAAGGCTGATCATGGATCTCCGTTGTTGTGTGTAGTTTGGCCCCCAGGCTGCAGTCCCTTGCACACTTGGGTGGAAAAATCCCATTGAATCAGGACCACATGCATACGATTGGGCTGCACAGCACTGGCTTAATTACTTTGCACTGAAATCAGTGCAATTAAACATGCTGGACTTGGGGTGGATGTTGCCTAGATTTGATCCCCTTTTTACTTTATTTTTGCTGTAGCAGCAACTGTGTGTGGTGAAAAATTAGCTTAGCAGTACATTAGATCCGAGAGAGCATTCCATCATAAGCATGTAAATGGAATCGTTTTATTTTAAGTCCCTAAATACTTCCATTTATGACTAATGATTACTCTAATACATGTCTCTCCTCTTCTTTTTTATTGCCGTCTCTGGTGCTATTTTCTGTTGGTTGAAATGCAGCCTAAATGCTCATCTTTCTCCCCAAAGACTTGGTTCTTTTCTTTCAACTCCCCAATAATGAGTGTGAGTTGAAGATCAGAGCATATGTTAAAAGGCGTCTGATGCATCTTTTTAAGCATTACCTTCAAATGAAGTAACTGGCCTTTAGCCTCTTGCTGCAGGATAGAAGGGGAGAAGAGATGTGCTAACACATGAGAATGGGCGAGTGACCCATCTACCGCATAGCACTATCTTTATACTTGATGCATCAGAGATAAGTGGAAATCATTCATAAATGTTTCTGGCCAAGTCTTGCAGCATTTAACCCCGGGGGGGAGATGTTACTTCTCCATTTCCACAGGGAACGATTTAATGCCCTAATGCCCTGCAGAGCTCCTGGGCTGCTCACTTAGAGGATGCAAACTTTTGTCTCTTCTTCACCTTCCCTAATCATTGAGCTTAAATAGTTGTCATGAGTTCAATCATGTCTGTGCCTTTAATAACCAAAGAGCATTTGTTCACATTTATTAAGAGCAGGGGCTGTTATCTTATTAAGGCTGATGTCGAAGAATGCTGCCATCGTTTCAATTACATTTACGCCAATGGGATGGCAGGTCTGCTCAAGATGACAGGACGGTGCTTTATTACAGGCACGGCAGGAGCAAGTTTGCAAAACTCCCTCCGTCTTTATCCTCAGTAATGGCCTGTCAATGGGAAAAGGCGATGCAGGCACAGGGAGCCCTGCGCGTTGCTCCTATGACAAAGGGAGTTGTGTGGATGTCTTGTTGGTGTTTGGTGTCACTGGCGATAGTTGCAAAAGCAAGCCCAGTCCTGTGAATGTGCTTTAGTCACAACATGCAAGTATCGACTTCTCATCTCCCCAGATAAAATCCCTGCTGTAGTCCCATCCTCTATCATCCTCGGCTGTAAAATGGGACTAAAATACATCAAATCTATGAAGGCCTGTGCTCTGCCTGAGAACATGGAAAGGTTGAAAACACAGAAGGGGGATTCAGAAGGGGGAAAGCTGTTGCTCAGTGATAGAGCAGCTGTGTCGGGTGCACAATGCCCCAGGTTCAATCCCTGGGACCTCGAGGTAGGCCTGGAAAAGACTGAAACCCTGGAGCAGGCATAGGCAAACTCAGCCCTCCAGATGTTTTGGGACTGCAATTCCCACCATCCCTGACCACTGGTCTTGTTAGGTAGGGATGATGGGAGTTGTAGTCCCAAAACATCTGGAGGGCCGAGTTTGCCTATACCTGCCCTGGAGAGTCACTGCCAGTTTAGCATAGACAGTACTGAGCCAGATGGATCAATGGTCTGACTACGTATAAGGCAGCTTCCTATATTCACACAGCTTTTTAAACATTGAAAATAGTCAGCTCTAGTCAGCACAGCACTAGTGCATCTGCTTTGCTCAGTCCAGAGCAGCCTCACTTGCCCACAACTGGGTCCCCATCCCCAGCCAGTTGGGGGGAGAAAGCGCTGCCAGCTTTCATTTCCAGGCCTTTAAAGCTGCAGAAGACAGCGGTTGTGTCTCTTTTTCCAGCCTGGGCAGGGACAGTGAACACGGGCTTATCAGTAGAGCATATTAAGCACTGCAGTGGTATGAACTGCAGGGGTGTATGAGGTGTTAGGAGAGGGGTAGTACCTCCGGCGGGGGCACATCATGCTCCTTCTGGGGTCCACCTTTGGTCCCCACCTTATACTCAGCTCTTACCTGTGGCTCCTGGAAGCTGTCAGCGTGTGACAGCAGCCACACCCCAGGAACGGCTTCAACTGGCCGGCTAAACCAGGTGAGGGTAGCTGAATGGTCTCAAGCGCTCAGTGAGTTAGCAACTTCCCCTTCATCTGAAGGCAGACTCTGACAGATTGAGCAGATGAAACCAAGAGTGGGTCTAATGGCCAACAAGGCATTTTCTGAACGTGCTGTAGAGGGAAGTGAGGAGCAGATGAGGCTCATCAGTCTGGGAGGGTAGCCCATCTGGGAGAAGGAGAGCTCTGTCCCTAAACCTCCACTACATCATGGGATATCTTCGGGTGAAGAAAGTGCTAAGGAATAAACCCTACACGAATCTGGAGTGGAGTTCCTAAGACAGTTGGGCATCCTTGTACACCTCCTTCCAGCAACTCCTGCAGCCAAGCAGGTGCCAAACGTATTGCTCTCCTTTCCTTTGGACCACATCAGTGAGGCCAAGAGGGAGTCCTGTCATCTGGGCTGCCCAGGACCTCTGTACACACTGCCCAGGCTTGTGCCCCAAGGGGGTCCCTTTGGTGCTGCTAATGTAGTGGTTTGACTTCACCCCCTTCATTGTCTCTTGAGACAGACGGAGGCCAACAACAATGTATAGACAAGCAGCATACAATAGTAGCAGGAGCAGTAAGGCCAAGTAGCACGGTATCTTATTGTGTTTCATGGCAGAGAGTTGGAATGCAGCACCCCAGTGTTTGCAGCACAGTGCGAACCTGCGCAGAAATAATGGGAGGTCCTTTACGAAACTCACAAGTCCTCCAATTTTAGCTCAGCCATGTCTCCCTGTATCCTTCTAAATATTAGCTCCAACACCCTCCCCCCGCCGGCCACCTAATTTGGGCTCTGCTGTTGGCCAACATTGCCTTCTGCCCTGAACCTGTAGTGTCAAACCTTTGCTTTGCAAATCAAAATGCACAATATTTTAAATATGTTCTCCCAGTTTGGGCATTCAGAAAACCATGATTTAACAATCCGCCAAGTCTCCAAAAGCTTGCCTGTTTTACTTGTATTGATAACCTTGGCACATGGATATTAGGAAGTGAGAAAGAAATAGCTACGGTTTTGAAAGTGCACTTGCTTTTAGCAATTTATTCTTGAGTATGGCCAGAAGCAGGCCTTTAAAGCTTGCTGAGAACTGGTGCCCTCTCTGCTGACATCTCTGTGCCTGTTCCCTCTTAAAATCTCTAGGGCTGCCTCCCTTTTCGCTAGGCCATAGTTTTGAGGCTCAGGTGAGAGGATCTGCACGTGTCAGAGAGAGGATTGGAATGGGCATTTCCTGCTTTATATACCGGGACAGAAACCAATGACTGATGATGAAGATGAAATGTTCCCCCTAGACAGACTATTCTCTAAGTCCCCACCTCACGCCATTTTTCACAACTAGGGTACTTGTTTCCTACGTGCCGGAGTTCAATCAATGGCCGAGACATGAAAGACCATGCAATTGCATGATCAATCCCTTGAACCATCCAGGAGATTCTCTGCCAGCCCATCTCACAGTTGATTAAACTACATATGTAAAAGGTAAATGGGGAGAGAAGAGAAATCCCTTATCGCAACAGAGCCTTTTGTCTCTTGGCCTTTAATCTGCAACAAAAGAAACACATTTAAACACACTAGAAGCTCAATTTGCTCTTGCTCCTAATAGCTGATCTACTAAAAAAAAAAAAAAAAGGAGGGGGGAGGGAAATAATCTTAATTTACTTATAATTTTAACTATAGTTATACGTGCTATTTTTAGCATCCCACATGGTTGCCGCTGTTCATATGGGGTTTTGTGTTGGGAGCAGAACTTGTAGCACAGGGAGGCTGGGAACGCCGAGCCCCCACCCCCCTCGACAGAGCCCACCCCCTCATCTGCACATACATATCCTGCTGACTTGCTGCATGTTGTGGAAGGATTCTCTGTACATCCACTAGATAGAAGAAATAATGAGCTTAAAGAACCTGAACCTCTGAAAAACAGCTGGCAGTTAGATAATGATGGATAGGCTGGAAAATCCCAGGAACGGGGCACTGGAGGAGGAGGAATGAGGCCTATAATGAAAAGAAGGCTGAAACTGGTCACCCCAGTTAGTATCAACATGCGATGTGCAATTCAGAGGGACGCTGATGGCGGAGCACAGCCTAATAATAAGAGTCTCACCACAATCGTAAAGGCAGGGCTGGTGGTTTGTTTCCCCCCCTTCTCTTCTGAATGGTACAAGAATTAAGCTGGCAATGCATGTAAATACAGTGGTACCTCGGGTTAAGAACTTAATTCGTTCTGGAGGTCCATTCTTAACCTGAAGCTGTTCTTAACTTGAGGTACCACTTTAGCTAATGGGGCCTCCCGCTGCCGCCGTGCCACCAGAGCACGATTTCTGTTCTCATCCTGAAGCAAAGTTCTTAACCTAAGGTACTATTTCTGGGTTAGCGGAGTCTGTAACCTGAAGCCTCTGTAACCTGAAGCGTCTGTAACCCGAGGTACCACTATATTTCGAGCTTGCTTTAAAATACAGTGGTACCTCGGGTTACAAACGCTTCAGGTTACAGACTCCACTAACCCAGAAATAGTACCTCAGGTTAAGAACTTTACCTCAGGATGAGAACAGAAATCGCACGGCGGCAGTGGGAGGCCCCATTAGCTAAAGTGGTACCTCAGGTTAAGAACAGTTTCAGGTTAAGAACGGACCTCCGGAATGAATTAAGTTCTTAACCAGAGGTACCACTGTAACCCGTTACGTGGGTACCTAACTCAGGGTACGGTCTGGAGGCATGTGATGCAGCAGCCTTACTAAGGAAGTCTGGGGGCAATTGCTTGCATGGGAGAATGCCTGCAAACTCTATGCATGCCACACTGAGATCTGCAGAACAGAGGACGGGAACAGGGTGTTTCTGGAGGGGAGCATCATTTGCAGAGGAGTTGCAGATGGGTCGCTGGCAAAAGAGGTGTGGTGTTTGTTTTTAGCTTATTTGGTTTTCTCTGAAAAGGGTGAATCTGGATTAAAGATAGGCAGGGAGCAAGGGCTGACATTTTGACGCCAACGATGTTTTGTGAACGTTGCTTATGAAAGAACTATAGCAAACAAGAAGGAAGCTTTTGTAAATGGAAAACAGCTGATTGTCTTTTGAATCCTCAGTAGGTAGGTGGGCTAGTCAGAATTAAGGTTGGCTGCCACAGATTTATGGCGCTTCCACGTGGGTGCTTATTATGGGATCTGCCCCCCTCATGTAACGACTTATTTTATTTTATTTTGTCTACGGCATCTGCACAATCTCACTGTCATCAAAATGCTAACCCATATCCCCCCCCCCCACTATTTAATCTAGATTTGTCCTTTCTGGTGGAAATTTGATGAGTTGAAAAGCAGTTGCCAACAACCTGTTTTTGATATCTGAACAACCAGTTTACAATATTAAGTGCCACTCAGGAAGTGACCTGACTTTCAAGTCTATGAGGCTTTTGGTTTTTGGCAGGAGGGAAGTTTTCTTTTTTGCTAGAACCATGGCAGAGATTTTTTTCCCCTTTTTGCAAATGAGAGGGAGAAGGGCCCTCCAAGAAGGATAGGTTACCATGTGCAGATTGTTTGTGAGGTGAAAAGAAAAGACATGTTAAGTTGGGAATGTCAGCAGTTTAGACATATCCTCTCTTATATTGATCAGAAATGGGCAAGAAATGAATTGGATGTAGTTTTTCCAGTTGGCAGGTTCTGCAATCTCATAACAAAGCTCTGAACTGTACTTGTGGGAACATTATTTGACAATATTAATTAATAAATTGGTGTTTACCTTATTTTAACACTTGACTGAAATATACAGTTCCATTTTATGAAGAAGCGTAACAAGTTTTTTATTGCTAGGCATTTCTGCTTTGAATTAATTCCCTAAAAGTGGCAGAAGCTTTCAAGAACTAGAGCCCAATTTGCCTGTAACAGGCGAACAGCAGCCCCAACCTTTCTGGAATTTGCAAAGCAATGAGATCTCAGATCCGGCTGCTGATAATTCCAGAGTGCTAGAATAAGACATTTCCATTCCCTTTCATTTCCTGAGCTTAATAACCATTCATACTGGGCACACAAGTCTGTGGTTCACCCTTAAAAAAAACGACAAAAGTAAAATAAAACACGATATTGCTTTTATCTCAGATTGGTGCTCTGTTTCCTGCTGTTAATTTCACAGAGGAACTCTTTCGGCTGAAAAATCCCATGTGAAGCTACTGGCCTTTTAACATAAACTGTGCACATTGTGAAATCAAGAACCAAAAGAGTAGCAGCTTAGGGTGTCCCCCCACCCTTTATTTTTATTTTATTTTTCCTTATAGAAGAAGCCCTGTGGCTTCAATAATTACATATCAGGCAGAAATTCAACAGGAGTAGCATTGAGATACAGTGAGGGAGAAGTCTGCAGCTTTTGAATTTCATACTGAAAAAACAGGTCTGTTATGCTACTGTTCCTCCAAGTGTTCAATATGACTGCATATGGGGGGGGGGAGCGCAGAATCCTCATCTACATGCAGGGACCCTCTTCAAATGTTCATTGAAGACATGTAGAGTGGTGGAGGAGGAGCAGCAGCAAAAGGAGCAAGAATGTGAAAAGGGGAAACGAATAAGGAAGGAGCCCGGAACATCTTCCTCATTGGCGTCATGAAGGCTGGGGAAGAAATTTGATTTGGGTCATATTTAAAGGAAAACTTACCTAATTTCCATTTTGCAAACGAAACGAAACTGAAACACAGCCATCCTTTGAAAAGCACAACACTTCAGATTTTGTAGTGCAGTTCTCCACCCCGGCAATGCCTACAAAAATGTATCTACTAGGGCGAAATTCACATAGAAACACACATACTAGTGGAAAAAAGCATGCCAAATTCATATTAGGGGTAATTGCTTTGCAAAAATGTATGTATTGTATATATTAATGTATATATTAGCTAGAATTGCACACAAAAATGTGTAAATCAGTAAAATGATTCTTTTCATCGGGACCTTTCTTTCTTTCTTTCTTAACAAAGCAACATGGAATTCTGAACCAAAGTATGGAAAATTGAGAGAAACTAAAAATTGACAGATTCACCCATCCTTAAACATCACAATTATTGTTTCTTTTATTGTTTTCTTCTGTCCTGCTGTATTCAAGGCAGCGTACAATAGAACTAAATCTCCATCTAAAACAATGGATGCTTTCAGACAGGATATTATTTCAGGATTGGGAATCCTCATGCATGTAAGCTTTTTTGCAATGTCCACCTAGCACTGCTGGCATCTGAACACCATTTTCTTTTTCTTTTAACCAACCTGTTGCCAATGACTCATTTGTCATAGCTCAATAACCCATTTGCAAATTAAGTCCCTATCTGGAAGTACATACTCATCTTAAGTAATACAGAACAAAATAGCAGATCTAAAATGCAGCATGAACACTCATCTCGCCATTAAAACGCCATCCTGTTAAAGCCTGCCTAAATAAGATTATCTTCGCTGCTCATTGAAATGCTGGCAGTGATGGCCCAGTGACGTCTCTCTTAGGAGCCTTGCCTAGGCCACTGCAAATGCTCTTCCACAGCTATATCCACTGAAGCTCTTGCCCGTTCCTGATCAGTAGGAAGAGGGTATGTCTAAACTGCTGACAACTCAACTCAACTCAACATGAATATGCCCTCTTCCAAAAATACACCTTTAAAAAGTGTGAACACAATAGACACAGTGGCTTACAAACACACCTGCCATATAATTTCACTCACCATGGAGAGTGACGATTGGTTCTAGGGCTCCCTTTTGAGTGCACATTAATTAATTAATTTGCATGCAGCATTTCTACCCCACCTTTTAGCCAAAAAGGCTAGGGGGAAAAATCAGCACCAAGAAGTCAGGCTCACAATCTAATCAGACACGGCACACAAGGAAAGAGGAACAGGAGGGAGGAGGGGGAAAACATGCTCAAGCACAAGCTCTTAAAGTCACAGCTTTTAAATTACAGTGATTCCAGCATTCCCTTGAAGCTCTTGGCTCCTCAGATCAGATCCAGGAGCAGAGCTGGTGACAACCTCCAGGCCAGGAGGGCAGCTCCTGCCACACAGTTCTTCCCTCAAACAGATGGCCCTTGGTAGCAAACTCCACCTTGCTGTTTTGTAATGTGTGAAGCAGCCCCTAAGTGTACTCTAAACCGGAAGTTAATCTGAGATCCTCATTAATACAAATGTGTGCTGTGAAATCTAGCCATGGGTCCAAAGTTTCTCAGCTATATCTAGTCATTTGATTCCGATTTGCTTCTGTCATGTCCAAACCATATATAAAGCACACGGCCTCCTCCAAAGGATACTAAGAACCATAGTTTGTGAAGGGTGCTGGGAACTGTAGCTCTGTGAGGGGTAAACTGCATTTCCCAGGATCCTTTAGGCCAGGAAGCTGCCTGCTTTAAATGTATGGCGTGGGTGTGATCGTAATCTCCCTGGACACAACCAGGCAATGGCATCTCTCTTCTGATGTCTTACATGGGCGAGGCGAACAAAAACAGCTAACAGGTGAAATAAAACGAGAACACCCTTAGTGTCCCCCCCCTCTTTTTTCCCTTTTAAAAGAACATGTCAGTTTGTCAGCGCACAGAGGAGACCCATCTGGGAGCCAAAATTCCTTTGACAGGCAGATACAAATAAATGCCGTTTCATGGCTTTATCTATGACAGTCCCCCTTGTCCCTCTGTTTGTCTATTGGCATTTTTGTCAGGGGTCCAAATACTACGGCTGCGGCAGCCTCAGATCAGAGAACAGCTAAGTGAGTCTACACGCCATGATTGCTGCTCTTGCATGTGTTCTGCTTAAACAGTTAACAGAAGAGGCCAAAAGAAAATTAGACCCTTTATTCAAGAGGGAGAGCATGCATTTATGCAAAGTGGGTGTTTAGCTGGGGGTGTCCAGATAAAGGTCTGGCTAGTTATAAATGTGCAGAATATAACCGTGGCACAGGGGGGGGGAGGAGGGGGAAGAGAGAGAGAGAGGGAAAAATCATGAAGTGTTTGTCGCTGGCGTCAGCGATGTACATAAAACAAAATATGTTGTTTTGATTATCTCAAATTACCACATGAAAAACGGCAAGGGCTCCGAGTGGCGCGTATCGCTGAGCGCACGCATGCAGCTCCTTCTCTGCGGTCCAGGTTGCAAGGGTTAAAAAACACAAGAGCCTCTCTCTCTTTTTTAAGAGAGAGAGAGAGAGAGAGAGGCAACTTCATGACTAGCAATCAGCGCTAATAAGATTCTTTTTCTCCTCTCGCAAGATTCACAGAAAGCCCTCAATCCATGCCGAGCACATTCAAAGGCAAGGGACTAAGCACTCCCCTTACAGGTTCATTATCATTCGCCGGTTCTCCCCAGCCAAGTGAATCAGGAAAGCAAATGAATTAGTGAGAATTAAGGAGCCTCTGTGGCCTGAACCCTCTCCAAATCTCAGCGAAGATGAAAGGTAGACAGCGGATGCCTCCCGTCCCAGGTTCCCCCGCACAGAAACCCCACAGCCCCGCAGCTTCCTCCAGAGCCTGGCAGAAATGTGCAGACAGTTAATGTTGCCTAACGTCTCCTGACCATGGGTTCAGTCTTGTGGGAGAAGTTATACCAGGCGGCAACCCCTGCCCACCCCCCTCCTCCTCTCTTGCTCACAATTAATTACAGGAGTCCTGCTAAAACACCTCTCTGTCAGGCAGGCCACTGCAAGCACACTTGGGTTTCGTCTGAAAGTCACTCGCTAATAATCAAAGATACCCGGGCAAGGCAGTGACTGCGCAACGTTATCAAATATGGGTAGTACTTACAGGGCAGATCTGGATTGCTTTGAATTGCAATCTGCTAAATTTCATTGGTAAGCTTTTTATTTTTATTTTTCAGATGGTGCTATGAGAATTATAAACCACACTGTGAGTTATTTTTCATTTTTGTTAAAAAAGTCTGTTGCATTCCCCCCCCCCTTATATAGATATATAACCAGGCAGTATAAAAACATTTTTATAAATGTTTTAAACTGGGTTTTTTGGGTGGGGGTTGGGCAGGGGGACGTGTTTGCTCTCTACTCAGGTCAAAAGGCAGTACTGTGCGAAGGCTTCAGAGAAACCCCATTTTCATTTTAAAAGTTACATTGCTAATCATACGTGATTGCAAATAATGCAGTTTAATCAAAGAAACAATGGGGAGAGGGGCCAAATGAATGCATTTCCAAGGAAATGACAGTTTATTATTTTTTTGCCTTTGGCAGGAGAGAAGAGGAATTGTTGCCTTTGTTCTGGCTGTGCAATATTAGTGAATTTTGAAGGGGAAACATTCGTTCTAATTAGCCTTCATTATTGCAATTCTCATAATAAATTACGCTAATAATTTCCTATCATGTGCTACTCAGTGCTACTTATTTATGTTCTGATGCATTTAGCATACACAACACACCGAGGATAAATTAACACTTGGCAGAGGACATTAAAATATTCCTAGGCTCCGTCAATGTCTTCATCTCATCCATCTCTCTTACTGTAAGAAGACTGTCTTTACAGAATGTGAGAAGTTTGCCATGAAATTACTTTTCTCTCTCTCTCCCTCCTGCCACACCACAGCATAAGGCCACAAACTCCCCTCCACTTAAATTGAAATGGTTAGATGTCCAGCGAAACTGGTTCACTGGCCCCAGAGTCAAGCACAGAATATGTGACAATAGCATATGAACAGTCAGGGCACAATTCAGTCAAAGTTAAGCATGTTTCAGTCCTGTTCATTTTTACAGGAGAAGCTGCGAGAAATGCTTCATACGCTTTCATTGAAATATATAGGAGAGAAAGGTGCTTAACTTTGGCTGGAGCACAGGTTCAGATTGTGATTTACACTATTATTCTAGGATATATTTTTTTTGAAATTAAAAAACCACACACACACCCATCTTCATATAAATTTCCGCTTTTTGTACCATCTTGGCTTCATGTAGCAAATGCATACCTAACAATTAACACACGTTCTGCTGCGCCCCCCATGTGAGTAGTTATCCATAAGAGGAATTAAATTGTAGATATATGAAATATCTGCACGCATCCCAATCCTGCTCTCTGTGAATAATATTTTTTAGCTTTCAAATAATGAAATGTTAAGGAGACCACTATGTCAGAGTGAACATAATAATTAAATGTACAACGGGAATTTCTGTAGATGCATACATTTTTTAAAAGGGAGCATTACTCTGAAATGCTTACAAAGTCCAGCTTCTCGTATAGGGTATTAGGCCTTTTCTCTTAATTCTGGTTACCCTCTTCCATTTTTGCTAACAAAGCACCACATAAAATGAAATATATTTCTCCCTGCTTTTGTCTCCGTCTTTAACAATCTGGGAAGTACATTAGTTTACAAAAAGACAAGGATTAATGTGTGTGTGTGTGTGTGTGTGCGCGCGCCTTTCCTAGTTGATGCTTCTCTCCTTTTTAAAACAAATTAACTCAGATTAATTGAAAATATTAATTTTCTTACTACAGATATGTCAGCCACTTCCTCCCATTGCAAAGGGAATATTGAGCGACAGAGAAGAGGCAGAAACATGCAACGCGGGTGGAAAACAAACCTTAACATTAATTTCTGGATATTTTCCCTAGTACGTCATTGGGGTGCAGAGGGGCAGGATGTTTAGGAATGTTTTTCTACACGGAAATCATTTTAGCAGCTTCATGCTTTGCAATGAAAAATGGTCTGATGTCGTTCTCTCCGCTAGTGCCTCTAAAGCCAACCTGGATCCCTTTTACATCCTTGGGATCAATTGGATAGAAGCACTGAACATTTCCTATTGGATTAGGTAATTTCCCCTCACGTTCATACGGCACAAGGAAAGCAATTAGAACAGTTTAGCAGGCAGACAGTAGCGAACCCCCCTTGCAAATCAATCAGATGCACCACCGTCAAACTCCCCCCCCAAGCTTTGCAGTAATGAAATATATATAATATGATTGCTATTAAAGAGGAGTAGCAAGGCTGCAGCTGGATCCAGCGGCAGCAACAACAGCCAGTTCTGCATTCGCAAAGCAGTGTGCCCTGCCCTTGCGCTGGCCACAAATGACCAGTGAAATCCCAGAGGCACTCTTGAATGTCTGCATTCTTATTTCATCAGCTGCAAAATATCTGTCACTCACGTCCCACATGGAGCAAAGTGACACCTGCCAGTCTCGAGAACAAGGACAAATTAATGTTCTCTTCTCCCTCCACCAACTGTTATCTTAGGAACGAGTGGCTAGCTGGGGTGCGAACAATCAACAGCTCTAGTGCATTGTTAAAGTTTGCAATGGATTTCTATGGCTTTCTTTATGTCAGGCTAATTTGCAGCCGCTGCCATCATCGTTGAACATACACACAGCGGCCTTTTCCATCCTTTTTAAGATTGCAAAATGTAGGGGTGGGGGAGAGGGAGGTGGGAAGGAAGAATGACAGAACTGCAAAAACAAGCCTTTTTTGAAAACAAAATGAAGGCGAGATTGGTTTGGGATGACTCTAAAGGCTTCTTGTAGCACAAGGCAATTCAGCTAGTCCTCTTGGCTCCTCGTTCACCCTAGAAATCGTCGAGAGAGAGGCACCCCCAGTTCCTAGCTGTAGGATTTCTAATATATAGTTCTGATGTCTGTCATCATGTCACTTCATGTTATGCAATATTATATCAGTCGGTGACGAGATGCAACATGACAGGACGTAATGCAATGTAACGTATCAAAAAATGTAAATAATACACTTTTGGGGATTAGATATCCGCTGTCAGTTCCTATAGCATAAATCTGAACTGAATTTATTGAGGCAGATGAAAGCTCACTGAACGCCAAACTGTCCATGGTGTTTGCGAACCAGCGAGCATCACAGTTCACCGACTCCCCCAATTACTTTTGGGCAGTTTGGCACATCTCTTTGAACGCACTGCCATGCGAAACAAAATTTCTATATTGTTGTTCACTTTGGTAAGCGAATGGCAAAGGCTTAATTTACAGAGGCCTCCAAAGGAGCGTTTTAATGATTCTTCGTAGCATGTTCCAAAGAAGTAAACACATTCTCAGGTCTGCCTTTGTAACAACTGTATCTGATTACTGCTGATGGTGATGATGATCATTATTTGCATGCTATTCAGACACTTGAGGACAGCAAAAGTAATATAAGGGTGGTACATTAATGCACTAATGAGGAAATGGGATGCAATGGGTAGTAGGCAGAATTTTGGAGACCTGGGTGTGTCTCTCTCTTCCCCCAAGCCTCCCCCCCAAACTTACTGTTTGGGTAAGTCACTGTCCCTCCCCCAAGCCAATCTCAGGCCATACCTATAAAGCACTGTTGTACCACTTCCCCACCAAGAATCCTTGGAACAGTACTTTCTTAAGGAAGCTGGGAGTTGTCAAAAAAGGTAAAGGGACCCCTGACCATTAGGTCCAGTCGTGACCGACTCTGGGGTTGCGGCGCTCATCTCACTTTACTGGCCGAGGGAGCCAGCGTACAGCTTCCAGGTCATGTGGCCGGCATGACTAAGCCCCTTCTGGCGAACCAGAGCAGTGCACAGAAATGCCGTTTACCTTCCCGCTGGAGCGGTACCTATTTATCTACTTGCACTTTGATGTGCTTTCGAACTGCTTGGTTGGCAAGAGCAGGGACCGAGCAATGGGAGCTCACTCCGTCGCGGGGATTCGAACCGCTGATCTTCTGATCAGCAAGCCCTAGGCTCTGTGGTTTAACCCACAGTGCCACCCGCGTCCCATAGGAGACCCCTATTCCCCTCAAAGACCTTCAGTTCCAAGAATAGTTTCACAATCTTAAGAACACAAGAAGAGTCCAAGGTCTCATCTTGTCCCAGCATCTGTTCTCCTAGTGGCCAACCAGATGCTGGTGTGAAACCCTCAAGCAGGGTCTGAGCACAAGAACGCTCTAGCCTCTTCCTATGGGTTTCAGCAACTGGTGTTCAGAAGTATTACTGCCTTCGACCCTGGAGGCAGAGCCTAGCTAGTGGAGGAGCAGCATAGCTAGTGGGAAGTGTAACTCTGTGAGAATAAGGGCTCTCCTAACAACTCTCAGAACTTTCATTATAGGTATTATATATCAGACTTAAATCTTTAAAGTTGACACTAATCATGGGTACAAATGATACTGTATTCTGCCAACAAAAGGTAATTACTGAACACAACTGATGTCACAGTGGACCCATGGAAATATGTAGGTTTTTGTCTGTCTGTCTGTCTATCATCTATCTATCTATCTATCTATCTATCTATCTATCTATCATCTATCTATCTATCTATCTATCATCTATCTATCTATCTATCTATCTATCTATCTATCTATCTATCTATCTATCATCTATCTATCTATCTATCTATCTATCTATCTATCTATCATCTATCATCTATCTATCATCTATCTATCTATCTATCTATCTATCTATCTATCTATCTATCTATCTATCATCTATCTATCTATCTATCTATCATCTATCTATCATCTATCTATCTATCTATCTATCATCTATCTATCTATCTATCTATCTATCATCTATCTATCAATCATCTATCATCTATATATCTTTGGTTTATCTGCTTTGATATCATATGCAGGAAAGGATTGTAACCTGCTTGGGGTCAGGAGGGGAAGATTCTGTCTTCAGAACTGTATATGATTAGTTTGGTTTTTTTGCTATTTTGTTTTATTTTGTATATTTTAACCATGTTGCATTTTATACTGTAATTTACCCTGGTACTATTTTAGTGGCAGGCACCACATAAACACAGTAAATAATAATGAGATTCTGTGTGGACTGACTGAAAATGCAGATACCAGCCATAGAAAACATCACGAGCTGTGTCAAATATATAAAAAAATGTGACGTGTGAATCCAGTGAATACTTGTTTGCAAACATGTGCATTATGCTAATATGTCCATCAGGGAACCAAAACTGACTGTAGCTCCCTGTTATGTATGGAAAATGTCAAATCTAGATTTATATCTGTGCAATGCTTGAAATGAGACGTACAATGCATTCTTAGATACATGCCTGCTCAGAGTTCAATGGTGAGTATAGGATCGCAACCCAGATGCTGTTATGTGCAAGTGGGAGTCACTTCCCAGCATGTGAACCTGAGACCCCCAGGTAAAGGGTGGTATATAAATTCATTTTTTTAAAAAAATGGATTGCAATGCCAATGTTTTCTCTTCATTGCATCTTATGGCTATATCACTGATCTATTTGGCCTGCTTTGTTTGCTGACTTAGGGGTGAGTGAAGCTGCCAGTTCTGGTTTCTCCCAGTTTCTCATTTTTCCAATCCTAAATCCAGTTCTCCACATTTCCACATCAGTTTATAATTTTTTTTAAAAACAAACACATGAAAATTAATCTGCAAATTTCTCCTAATATGCATGTGTGTATGCAATGTTGCCTAATATACACAATTTTGAAAGCAATTTTGCTTGATATAACACATTTCAAAATGTTTTCACTAATGTGTATATTTTATGCACACTTCAGCCTAGTAGAAGCAATTTTGTAAATATGACTTGGCCGGGAAACTGCTTTGCAAAATTCAGAGAAGTGAAAATTTCAAAGGACAACTGTGTTTCGGTTCATCTATTTTTCTGGAAAGCGAAAAGGTGTAGGTTCACCTTTAAATGTGAACTGAATTGAATATTTACCCCCTTTCCTATAATGCCTATAATTTTTCTGTGGCTTTTATGCAGACTGGATGCATATGGTGCCAGTGAATCTCACGTCTTTTAAAACCTATTCTGCGCTGAAGATGTTTTGCCAACGTTTCTCATCATCCCGGTCCATGTCCACTGCTGTTAGCAAGTTTGGGAGCCAGAAAGTCAATGTGTGAAGTGCTGTGTTCATTAGCCTGCACCGAGCGAGGTTAGATTGCCCTGCACTTAACATGTCAGTGGTCCGTCTCTCCTAGAATGGAGGAGATTTCTAATATTTAGAAGAGCAGGATTGATTAGCGATGGTGACAAGTGCCTGCCAATTTCCCCCTTGTGCAAGGGAAGCAAAAGAAGCAGGAAAACCTCCGCCTCCGCTGGTGGACCCCGAAGAAGTGAACCTTTTATTTGCTGTCATAATGATGACTTTTAAATGTCCCGCTTTGGATCTTGTTGCTGCTGCTGCCACTGTTGTTTTTTTGTTGCTGTTCAAGCTTCTAAAATGTTCTCTTAATAACACACTTTGGTCTTTAGCCGTGGAAATGCAGAAATAATTAGAAATGCCATTGTGTACACTGCCTTCTGGACTGGGCTGAAGGTGAAGGAGAAAGTATCATGCTATCCTTGTCAGCTGCAAGGGTAATTACTGCTGGCTGAAATTACTCAACATTTGTTTATAAGCTCCCCAGAGCATGCTGTAAATAGATTGTCTGTTATAGTCCAATCACATTAAAACGCTGCTCCTTGCAAACTGCTACCTCCTGTTTTCTGTAAGCTAGACACAGAGAGCCTGCTGCTCACTTATTGAGTGCCGAA
Organism: Podarcis raffonei; assembly: GCF_027172205.1. Taxonomy (NCBI): domain Eukaryota; kingdom Metazoa; phylum Chordata; class Lepidosauria; order Squamata; family Lacertidae; genus Podarcis; species Podarcis raffonei. The sequence goes on along the minus strand of NC_070602.1, from coordinate 107,988,627 downwards.
CACTGAAGAGCTATGTTTAATGTGATTGTTTTCATTAGCTCCTCTCTGTCCGATATCACATTTATGGTTTACGGGGCCTGAACGCTGGCGGGCTGCATCCCTTTTATTTGCCGTAGTCAGATCCAAATGTCTTTATTACCGGAGGGCATCTGCAACAGTTTGAGGAGTGTCTCCAAGCTGCAAAAGCCGACGAGTGACTAAAACAACAGCAACCCCAAAACCTTTCCCCTTTCTTTGGAGTGTTTTGGTAGCCTCTCCAACCCTGCAATATTATGGGTTAAGCAATGCTTGGTCAATTGCTCTCTTCGGCTAGTTGATTACAGCTGCTGTCCTAAGCACACTTGCTCAGAGCATGGTGAGACTTACATCTGAGTAAACAGGCAGAAGATTGCGCTGCACAGCTGAAATCCCACACAGAGTTATTTGGGTTTGGAAATAAGCCCTGTTAAACACCCTAGGAGCTTCTGCTGATTAAATAAGCAAAGTATTGCATGACAAACCAGTGTGATCAATTTCAAGATGTGCTGATGATTAATCAGATAGCAACTTTACAGTGTGTGATTTTTTAAACACCAAACACTTCTAAAAAAAAAAAGTGGAAAAAGTTGTTGTGGGCAGATTCTTTCACCTTCTTTCTCCTACAACACTCAAATTGTGTTGTCGTGCTTGCTGCAGCACGCACTTTCCAGAAAAGTGTTTTCTTCAGAACAATTGTCTTATTTCATATACAAATGCACACAGATTTAAGCAATGGAAACCTTATGCAGTGTATCTGCTAAGATTTCATTAATTAGGAAATAGCCCTAAATATATTATGGAACAGCTGGTCAACTAAATACTGTTTTATGGCCAAGCAAGCTGCATCTCTTTCTGTCTGTTAGGGACCATTTCTTTTCTCTCAACAGTGTGTTTCATATCAGATGCTCAGCTCTAACCTTTCTAGTAGCTTAAACAACAACCAGAAGTCACCCTGACATGACTGTAACAGGAAATCCAAGGAGCTGGGCAAAGCTGTTTTGTGAAATGAGACATACGAGGCTATGAGAAACATCTCTTCATTCCTAATTGTCGATCAGTACAAGGCTTCAGTTAACGGCAAACCAGCGGGGAAGGATGATCTTTCGTTTTCTTCATAGATTGCAACATTTTCTCTTAACTAGAATCATTGCCTGTGGAAAACTGTACTTCTGGGAAAGATGCTGAAGAGCTAGAAATGATGATTCAATTGTGCATTAAGATAATTCCTGGAAGAAGGCTTTGCCTTCCTGGAACAGCAGTCACAGCCTTGCCAGTTGCATAGGTGTATATATCCACAAGTGGGCACAGCCAATCCTTTTGTTCATTTCATCAGTTTCCCATTTTTTTCGGGCATTGCCTTGGCGATAAGCTGTTCCCTTCCCAAATAAATGTACTGAACAGCTGAAAAATAGAAAAGCAAATCCTCAGCGTTTTACAGGAGTAATTTTGTGAGTGTGTGTGTGTTTAACAACAAACCACTTAAAAGCCATTACTTTGCATATATCCAGGTAAAACATTTTACATGATTCCATTAACTAATTTTGCAGAGGCAATGGATCTTTGAAGAAAAACTTCCCACAGCTAAAAAAAAAGACATTAAGGAGTAGGGAGAGAGGCTGGAAGCCACAGTGACAGGTACAACGAAGGCTGTATCTTTCAGTTCCCTGGAAACCAGTCAAACACTATCTCATCTTGCAATGGTTGTGTCTGATCCTCTGCTTCAGACATCTTCCTAATAATGGCAGCTACAGAGGTGACTCTCTGCAAATAAGGGCTTCCAGCCACTGGACATCCATCATGTATCTCCAGAGCAACATTAGGCTGCCCTAATGGGCACCCCCGTCTTCATTATGATATTAATTCTCTAAATTTCCAAAGTGATTTCATTTGTAAAATGACAATGGCTGGCTCCTCAGGAGACAAACTGTTTTCATCACACTCCCTCCTGCTTACAAAGGTTCCCTCTCTTTAGTCTTCTGGGGGTGCATGTGTGTGTGGGGGGGTGCGTGGAGGAAATGTGATAGCATCAGATCTCTTGTGACACACAAGCCTGCTTAACAGCTATGCACACCACCTGACAACACTACAAGCCGGGCTGTTCAGCCTGAAGATTTGTAAAGCAGTGGCTGGCAAGCAGCATTGAACTGAGAAGGGGGGGAGGGAGTTGTGTAGAAGGAGAAAGGAGGCCGTGTGCCTAGTATGGAGGGGAGGGGAGGAGATAGGTTAAGGCAGAGCTTTCCAAACTGTGTGTCGCGACACGTTAGTGTGCTGGCTACAGTGTGTAGGTGTGTCACACAAATGCTCTCCACTCTCCTCCCAGGGCTGGAAAGGGGTTAGTTTAACTTCCGGTTTGCTAGCAAAACTGAATTACTGTGTTGTGAAATAATGCATGTCTAAAAAGTGTGTCACCAGCATGAAAGGTTTGGGAACTTCTGGGTTAAGGGCTATACTGAAGCATACTGAAGCCATTTTGGTAAAAAAAAAAAATATGTGTGCGCAATCAGATGTTGTGCAAGGAAGTGGTGAAGAACCTGTCGCCTTCCAGATGTTGTTGGACTCCAACTCTCATCAGCCCCGGATCCTCATGGTCCAAGATGGTTTTCACCCCATTTCACCAGCAGATAAGAACATAAGAATAGTCCTACTGGAAAAGACCAACAGCCCATCTAGTCCATAATGCGATCCTCACAGTGGTCAGCCAGATGCCTAAGTGGAGCTCACAAGCAGGACCTGAGGGCAACATGAGTCCCATTTGTGATTCTCAACAGCTGGTATCCACATGCATACTGCCTTGGACAGTGTAAGCCAGTGGCTCTTGATATCCTTTTCCTCCACCGATTTGCCTGGTTATCTTTTAAAGCCATCTGAGTTGGTGGCCACTGCTACTTCTTGGGGAAGTGAGATGGCACACTACCAGTCAGTGTAGACAATGGAGGCCCTGCCTCTTGAAGTTCTGCCACCTGAGGTAACTGCCTCAGCTAACCTCATGAGCAGGCTAGCCCTGGTTCACCACCCTGAAAGGGGAGGAACAGAGCTATAAGTCCAAACTTCACCTGAAAGTGATCTGACCATGACAACGGGTCTTTTAGGATAGCTGTCATAGATCATAAAGCTGTGAAGATTAGGCCAGTAGGGGATATACCATCTAGTCAACATCATGTTTAAACCAGGACATGCCGATCAGCAATGCTGATACATTGCCACATGGACACCACATTGGTTCACATACATTGCATTGAGCAATGCCGGAGTGCATACCCAGATCATGTCTGAATGGGCCCAAAACTTGCAGTTCCCTGGACAATACCAGATGAATCCCAGGATGTGGGGCACCCATGCCCTGTGTAACTCTTTGGCCCTCTCCCAAAACTAGCACAGTGTGTAAACTCTGCTCACAGCAATCCAGCTTTTCTTAGCATATAACGTTTTTAAACTAAGATGAAAACAACAACAAGGAAGGTAAAATATGTTTTGGAAGTGCTGGGGACATACAAAGCTGCCGTATACCAAGTCAGACCCATTGGTCCATCTACACTGGTAAATGCCATACTGCATTTATCACTGGTGAAGAAGCCATGCTCTGTGAGATCTCACGAGAACTCTTCAAGGTCTTACGAGATCTCACTGGAACCCACTGCCAGTTGACCCAGGGAGGTGGTGAACAGATTAATATGGCCAACATCTTTCCCCCCCTCTTTCCGTTTCAGCGCTTGGGCTGAGTAAGTGTGACCACAGAATGGTGGAGCATATCTGCTTTAAAGCCCTCTTCTCCCAATATTCACAGAAGAGATTCTCTCCCAATAATGCAAAAGGCACATGCTGCACAATCCTATGCACGTCTACTCAGAGGAAAGTTCCTCTCCGTTCAAGAGGACTTAACTGCACTCCCAAGCAAGTGTGTAGAAGACTGCAGCCCTCCGCTCACTGGGAAAGTGTTGGCTTCTCAGCCTCTCGTCAGCTTGCCTTTCTGCAAACCAAAAATCAAAAAGATGTTGCAGCTTCATCCTAATGAATCTCTCCAGTGTGGCCATCCGCCTGCCTGATGCATTGGGGCCAGCAAGCTGCCCTTTCTTAAGCACTTCCAATGTTCCACATTAATCAAACTCAGAACTGGAGTCACTGATGCTGTCTGCATAGACTGCCTGCACTATTAATGCAGGAGGAAATTAGCCTCCCTGAGATTATTTTAGGGCCTTTGTTAATTCTTTGTCATTCCTGTACTTAAGAGAGTCTGGATACATGACCCGTCAGTGCTGCTCGACCATAAGAGGGTGGACAGAAGTGGTCAGGTTTCCTTCTGCAAAAGGGGAAAGCTGTTAACATAAAGCTGGAGTTGCTGGTTGTGTGACATTCACTGTTGGATGTCAATGGGATAAGAATGTGTTGCTGGAGCATCCTCCTTACTGAAGCGCTGAGAAAGTAGAGAGGCTTTATTGAATAGGCAAGTCGAGGCAGGCAGAGCTGTTCTAATCAGAGCTTCTGAGGATGCTACATTTGCATTGCTCTATCCCAGGGGCTGTCAACCTGGTCTCTACCACCCACTAGTGGGCGTTTCAGGATTCTAGGTGGGCGGTAGGGGGTTCTACACCACAAGCTGAATCCTCCTTCCATCGAGCACTGGTGGGTGGGACGGAAATTTTACCATCAAGAAAGCTGCATTAGTGGGTGGTAGGTATAAAAAGGTTGACTACCCCTGCTCTATCCCAAGCTGACAGGTGAACCGAGAAGATTGGACTCCAACAGGCTGCAGGAAACTGTTTTTTTACTTCTCTTCCTTATCTTCCGTCAACCTTTCCTATGCAGCATAGAAAGTTACCTTATGCACAGTTAGAACATTAGTCTACTGAGCACAATGTTGTCTACACTGATTGGCAGTGGCCAGTGGCGAAGCTGCATGCTCCGGCATCGGGCGAGGAGAACAGGCAGGGGCATGGCTGGCGCATGTCCTGGGGGCGTGGTGCGCATCCCGGGGACATGGGACGTCATCTGCGGGAGCGTGGTATGTGTCCCAGGGCATGGCATGTTTCTCGCGGGGGCGTGACATGTGTCCTGGGGATGTGGCATGCTACCCGTGGGGGTGTGGCACCCGGTGTGGTGGTGGGGGGGTGCGCAGCGTGTGTTGGGGGTGTGTGACTGTGATGGTACCCCCTCCCCTATGGTGCTGGGGGCGGTGCGCTCCCCCGTTCCTCTGCCAGTGGCAGTGGCTCTATAAGGTTTCAAGAAGTGGTATTTTCTGCATCCTGGGATCTTCTGCATCCAGTGAACTATGGTCCTTCCTAGACACCAAGGACCAAGGAGATGTAGTTTCCAAAAGAGTACCCCCAGGTCTCCCTGGCACCTGGGGTGCTACTGTTTCAGGCCTCTCTGCTGATTCAGCTACCACTCATGAAGGAATCCCAAGGGGATGATGGAGGCCCCTTTCTGCTTACAGGTTTTCTTCATGGTCTTGATCTCACTTAGAAACATTGTTTTGCTCCTCCAGAAGTGCAGTGTGGTTTGTGGATTCAGAAATGGGTGCAGGAAAACAGCTCAGTTCACTTAGGGTTGCCATACAACCAGGGAAACCCGGATATGCCCTCTTTTGGGGGCCAACATGCCCACCCGGGCAGATTTTTACATTGTAAAGGAAATATCTGGGTTTTTGCATTTTTGGGGGGCTTAGGCTTGGGCCTGTAGCTGCTGCCAGCCTGAGCTGGGGAAAGAGGAATGTGGGCATGGCAGCCCCCCTCTGCCTCTTTCCCCAGCTTGGGTTGGCAGCGGCTCAGACAGTCCTCTTTTTTTGCTCTTCAAGATATGGCAACCCTAAATTCACCGATCCCACTCTTGAATCACACACACTGCTATTTAGTGAGTTAGATTTACATAGTTGTAAAACTTCACACCAGTTTATGCAATAAAAGTAACCCACTGACTTTTTAAAAAACCCTTTTTTGAAATAGATGTTATTTTAAAGAGAGACCCAGCTGGAAGAATGCAACAATGGCCTGGCCTGACTCAAAGTTCTGAAAACACCGTCTTGTGTTCTCAAACCTTGACATATGCTCATGCTGTTTTGGAATGTCTTTGTTGATGTGAGTTGCCTTGCAATCCCCAAGCTTTATGCTGGCGCTGGTATGTTTGAGTTCTTGTTCTGCAGGATGATGCACTATCTTTATAGTGTACTCTGACAGATAACACTCTTAGTAAAGAGTGAAAACAGGAGGGCATTCAAAAGTCTGGTAAAAGTGGACTGGACACTGATTTGCTACATTCTGAATAATTTGTTATCAGGGCAGAGAATGTGTGTTTCAGAGTCCATGCCTTCCACCAGAGAGCTATCAGGTTATGGAGGGCAGAGAAATAATGGATGGGGCAAGGCCAGGGAGAACTTCAAATGGAAAGGCAAGTTAGGGATGGGGAAACCAGTTTACCATATTGCCCTGAATGTAAGCCTCACTCCCCCCCCCCCAAAAAAAATTTGACTGTGAAAAGTTAAGGTGAGGCTTATATTTGTGACCTTATGGTATGCAGCCAGGAGTGCGGGGCAAACAGTGCCAGGAGTGTGGCAAAGCGGTGCCCACCCTGTGCATAGTCTCCCATCCTCTCCTCCAATGCAGTGTGGCTCCCCCCCCCCCCAGTATGCAGCCAGGAGCAGCAAGGAAAGGAGCAGCTTATATTTGGGTATTTTTTCTTTTTTTCTTTTCCCCCTTCCAACTTTAAAGGTGCAGCTTATATTCGGGTGTGGCTTATATTTGGGCCAATACCGTATATGCCAACTTCACACATGTTAATTCATAAGTCTATTCTGGCCTGTGTTTTAATCTATTATTATTATTATTTTCACAATTTGCATTTAAATACATGTTTAATAGTGCTATAAAAGTGATCAACGCAGCTTTTTATTTTTTATTTATTAAATTTGTATACCACCCTTCACCCGAAGTTCCCAGGGCAGATCACAACAGAAAAATACAAAATGAGAATAAAACAAAACAAAAACAAAAAACAAGCCGATAACTTCTCACCTACAAACACATCTAAAAGGCCACAGATTGTTAATCATCCAAAGGCTTGGTGGAAGAGAAACGTTTTCGCCTGGCGCCTTCATTGCATACCCACAAACAGGGAGCCACTGCAGAAAAGGCCCATTCTTGTGTATCCACCCGCCGGACCTCTTGTGGAGGAAGCACACAAAGAACAGCCTCAGATGGTGAGGAACTTTGCCTTAGATCACCTCTAAGTGCCAAGCTTGGAGTGGCTGAGGTATAAATGATAAAATTATGATTGATGGTGGGTGATAGAGCTCCCGCCATGTTGGCTACCACGTAAAATAGGATGGTTATCACTTTTTATTCCCACTGCTTGTGGGAAGTGTAAACCCTTTGTTGCCTTTATATCCAGTGTTGGCAGCAGAGGAGAATGCTTTTTCTTGGGAAATCTCATTTGGTTCTTTTTCTCAAGAACCAAAGGCATAAATATTTATTCTTACTAAATTTGAAAAAGGCTTGTTACTAGTTCTGTCCTGGTACTTACAGAAAGGTTCAGCAATCATTAAAACCAACAACAGTTAACTGAGCATCTCAACCCTCTGTTTTTACAAGAAAGTTTAATTTTGGGACCTGCAAGATACTTTGGTGAGTTTCAAGCAGGCTTCCCTAATTAGAACAGCAGCAATTATTAGGGTGGGTGGATCTGTCAGTTTCAGTTCTCTCAATTCCTAATTTTTTCCAGTCTTAAATCCTGTTCTCCACATCTCTGCAGCAATTCATGAATAAAATTTAAATCCTCATGAAAATTTGTTGGAACTTCAGTGTGAATTTCTCCTAAAAACACATTTCTGTATGCAATTTTGCCAAATATATCAATTTTTACAAATCAATTTCCCTTAACATAATGCATCTTTGGGTGTTGTTTAAAGGAATATATGCATTATTATGCAAACTTGATCTTAGACGAAGCATGTTGTACAAATTAGCTGGCTGGAGAATTCTTTTGCAAAATTCAGAGATGTGCGGGGCTGAGTTTCAGTCCGCATATTGTTTTGGAAAATGCAAATAAGGTACCTTTGCCTTTATATGTTAATTTCTCCCTTAATCCTAACTGGTTGTTGTTGGTGGGGAAAGCTCTGAGGAAATGTATTTGAAAACTTTAATGAAATGTATCTCCATTCGGTTTAACTTACCAGATGAGAATTTGGGAAGCGGCTTAAGGGTTAAGTGCAGCCCTCCAGTTCTCTTTTTCCAGACTTTGGCACTCCCCTAAGCCACACCTCTTCCTCAGGCCACACCCTCATCCGCTTTACTATATGTCCTTGAACTCTGCTTCTTGCTCACCTGGAAGAATGGAGGCGTGTGTGTTTGTGTAGAACTTTCTCGTTTTTGGTGCAGCGGGAATGTCACCTATTGAACGCTCTGTTTCTTCACCCACTGGCCTCACCCAACATAGGCATTCTGCCCATGGAAGGCTTTCCGTGAGGATAGGCAGCCTTCAGACTGAAAATGGTCCCCAAAGCCTACGCTAGATCGTATGTGTTCATGGCATGGTATGTGTTCAAGGACGTGGTATGTGGTGGTTGTAAATGGATCATGCATGTATCTGGGACACAATATTTCCAACATTGCAGTTAACTGTGAAATTGCCATGAAAGACTTAAAAATGAGAGCTCTTAGGTTCACACAACTTTATAAAATGAAGAGTTTTGTGGCACTTTAAAGATTAACAAATATATTATGGCATAAGCTTCTGTGGACTCAAACCCTCACTCAGTCAGATATACATGAAGCGAAATCTTAGCTGACAGGTATATAAAGGAGAAAATGATTGTGTGGGAGTTGAGTGGCAATGAGATGCAAAAATTACCGTCAGTGATAATTAGAGCTCAATATGCACATCTTAACCTTTTACAGTAGAAGATTATGGATAATTGCTGAGATGGCTATGTTGACACCAGTACCATGGAGCCGTTTGCAAGAAACTGTCATAGATAGCACAGATATCCTGGCATTGGTCAGCTAATTGACACATGTTGTATGCTTAAAAAATAATTTGTCTCAATTTAACACACAAGTGATGGCATTTAATTTCTGGATACTTACAGCTACAATCACGATCAAAGTATTCAAATTCTGCAATAAAAATATGACGGAATCCAATAGCTCGATTTTGACACTTATCCATAGAGATGTACAACAGTTGATGGGTTTAATGGTTTTGAGTGATACTGACACCAGGTTACAGAGTGCCAGGGCCCCATCCCAGCCTCATCTTGGACAAGGCAATAGCGCCCCACACTTTTCTGATTAAACTGATAACTGCCCCCATTACCTTGTTCAAGTAAAGCACTGTCACACATGGTCAGTGGCAAGGCAGGATGGAAAAGGAGAGCCATTAGCTTGGCACAAGCCTACTCTAGCCATACTTGGCAGAAGCACCTTGGGCCTGGGATGCCTTTGGCTGACGTAACACGGTTTGAGCTTTAACTAAAATGACACACAACATTGCTTGTGTTAGTTCAGCTGCAGGACTGAGGTGCCAGTAAATGTTTACAGATTTTCTTCACCTGCATTCTGATTCTGATATCTGAATATTTTTTTCACTTGTAAAAAAAAGAGAAAAATAGAATATTAATATTAATAATATCTGAGATTTCAAAGGTTTCACTTTGATATTTTTCTTGGATGACACAGAGATGTTCAATGTTGACACCCCCAAGCTTTAAAAAATGCTACATTACGTGTAACTACTGGCAGTGTGTGTGCATGTGTGTGTTATAGCTAATGTAAATGGTCCTTTAAAGGGAACTTGGTCGGCAGACCTTTTGCTTTTGTTAACAGATTCTAAAGCAGAAAGTTAGATTACAGGCCATGAATGCATGCAGTGGGCTGAATAGCTCTGGGGTGCCATTGAATGATGGATGTTCTTGCAGCGACCAGAGGGAAAAGGTAGCATAATGGAGAAAAACCTTCGAGTTCTGTTGCATATTTTTGTGCAGCATAATCCCGCCAATACACCGTTGCTGGGCTGTATCTCCAAGCAACCTTCCAATGAGTGCCTGACAGAAATCTGAATTCCGGGCAGAGCTATGCAGACTTCCCCCTTTTCCTTTCCTGAACTCTATTATTTATAAGATTAAAACCCCTGAGGTTTAAAATGGCAGGTTTATTGTCAAGTACAATGTACTTCTCACTCTGAATGGACAAAAGCCTTTGAGCTTACCTAAGCCTGCACGGAAACCTTCCTGCGTGCCCTCACTACAAGCACATGTACTCAGGGAGGCCGCCATTTCCTCCAGGGGTGTCAGACAAGTATCCTGTAGGGCTCTCCACTGGCACTGCCAATAACAGTCCTCTTGGAGAAGTGTTTTCTCTTTACGCTGCCTGGATTGCTGACCTTCCTTGAGAAGCCGGTAAACAAGGGAGATGCTATTCTGAAGCAAAGGATTTAGCCAATTCATTCACCTTTTGGTTTACATTTCTGGGAGCAATTCACAAGGAAGTGGTGATTTAAAGAAACAAAATACCTTTAAAGTTTTGTCTTAAAAAATAAATAAATGCTACTGAGCATCTTGCTGGTAAGTTGCTCACAGGCAACTGTTGTGTGAACCTCTGTTTGTGCATCATTAACTAATGTATAGTGCTGATTCCCCACCACCACCACGGCCTTGTTTTTGCACTTCCCAGCTGGGTATTCCCATCAGTAATATTTGCACATGGGAAGGCGGTCATTTCTTCACAACAAAATACCTGACATATAAATTGGTAGATGCTGCTGCCATTTCTAGGCGTTAAATATACACACGAACAATGGCCAGGCCTGGCCCCTCTATCTTTTAGAGCTGTATACAAAATAGCTCTCCACCATGTTTTGCTTCTGCTGCCATTGTAACCAACAGTAGCTGGTAGTGGGGAGGGCTGTCGCCACAGACCTGACCTCCCGTCAGAGCGGTGAGGTGGTGAAGAGGTTGGAGTTGTTCTAGCACACAGGTGGGAGTGCTGGATTGGCTCCCCCAATGCACGTTCACAGAACTGACCTCTTTGCCACCTAGGCTTTCTCCTTCTGTCCTAGCTTCTGCCCCAAACAGACAGGTGCAGTTACTTACAAGTAAGGAGGCGATACTTTATTAAAGCAGAATAACAGTACATTACATTAGCATCAAGGATTTCAAGGCTGCATGGGATCTGCAAAGCTATTCCAATGAGTTTCCCCACCTACCTGCCATGCTTTTTTAAAAGCAGAAATGGAGAATGTCTAGGTCCTCACCAGAATTTGTCCCTGCAGGAGCTCATGGCCTGAAGGTGGGTGCTACATCTAGAGGGAAGTGTCCCCTCATTTCTCTGTGCCTAGAGACAACATCGGACCCATCTTCACCTCTGAATCTTCCCACTCCATCACATCAACCAGTGCCCCAGAGCAATTTCCACAATCTCTTCTATGGGTGGGGACCAGGAACCACCTAGGGCTCTGGTCTCAGCTGCAGGTCCAAAATGGGTCTGAAGGAAGGAGAGAGACTCTACTCTTGTGTCTCATACCCCTCTCATTTATCATCTTCCTCCTCAAATGCCTACCACTCCTGGTCTGAATCAGAGTACTCAGAGGGAACAATGCTATGCTAATCTGCCAGTCGCTACTGGTAGCAAATGACCACAAGTCCAAATGTTCACTTTTTCTTGTGTCAAGGAGAACATGGGAGGGAATGAGAGGAGAGCTTAGGAGGGAATGAGCTCAAAACCAACTCCCTGTCCATTAGAAGACTGGTACTAAGGTAGGAACAGGCCCCAAGGAACATGTTTCAACACATTCCAAAATTAGCCCCGGACTAGAATAGTGTAACGCTCTGGGGATCAATTCATCAGTTAAACATGTGGAAGGCCATGAAAGTGTTGGTGCTGATGGTTCAAGCTGGTTGCACAGAAATTCAAAACAAAGGCTACTGCCTGACCATTGTGTCATGGCCATTTGTTCCTATAGTAATATAATTCTCCCTGGACCAATCTATCTTCAGTTTCAATGAAAGAAAAATCCTCACTTTCTCATCAATATTTCTCACTGGAACTGGTATTTAAAAAAATATTATTCATGAGCATTTGCATATTTGTGTGAAGTCTTCAGAGTAGGATTTATTGTACCTTTAAAAAACCTAAACTATTGCCAACACTGTGTGACCAGCTTTTAATGAATAGTTAAACACTGGTAAATTACACTTTATCACAGCTTAACATGGTGTAATCATAGTTTCTAATTATATTGCCTTCTGCTTGCTGCATGATCATTCCACAATAGCCCAGAGGTATTTGGTGTTGAATCTGCTAGCTGTTGTTATTGTTGAGACCCAGCGTAAGCCGGTGGAGGGAATGTTGTGCTTTTCTCTGAGTGAGTTAAGAAGAAAGCTCAGTTCAGATATAAACTCACAGGTGGCCATGGATAAGTCAGACATAAGTCAGACATGGTTTGCACGAAGTTTAGAACCCAAACCATGGTTTGAGCTTCCAAATCATAAGCAGCTATGGTTTCCTAACTTCTGATCAGGTGGGTACAGTTTTTGTGAACACCCTTCTTAAAGCACATTCCTTCTCCAATCTGATGCCCTCCAGATCTTGTTGAACTCAAACTCCCATCAGCCCCAGTCATCAGCAAGCAACACCTGGAGGGCACAAGGTTGGGGAAGTCAATAATCTGGGGGGGGGATCAACATCACACTGTTAGAAACAACCAGCCTTCACAAGTATTTCAGCTGGCCAGACAGAATGATCCCTCCTCTGCTCTGCTGGCACCCTGTTCTGAGGGTTCTCTCAACCCCCTTGAGCCAATTCAGGGCTACTTGGGGTGCAGAGCAGGAAAAGCTCCATCATGCAAGTAGAAGTCCTTGCTCAAAGCTTCTGCTGATGTGGCTCTTCTTCTTATTTCTCAGTCACTGTATTTCTCGTGATTTCTTTCTAAACATGCAATAAATAGAGGAGTTTCTATTTTTTAAGAACACACCAAACGTTTAGCTTTTGAATCCTTTTTTACACGGTTAGGCTTGTCCTTGGACCATTAATTGAGAACTTCTCCTTGTTTTGTTTTCATTCACATATCTTTGTTTTGTCCTGTTTTGTTGCGATTTTTATCATAATGCTAGCAGTCCACTGAGAATACCATTGCCCATCTTGCTTATTGGGAGGGGTGAGGTGGAAGTGTGGTCAGTGCACTGCAGTGGCACTGGTGGGAGCACCAAATTGGCTATGACGGTGTGTTTGTACTGAACTGCACTCACAGCTGCCTCAGCTGCCTCCTCTTTACCCCCTGATAAGTAACAGAAATACAGGCAACCGGAGGTCAGGTGAGCACTGCTGTCCTGCCAGCTGCAACTGCTCAGCCTCATAGCATTTCATGGCTCTCTGTCACTTTCTGAAAATGTGGTAGAGCACATGCTCTTCATGCCAATGGACCCAAGTTCAATTCCTGGGACCTCTAGTGACAAGTGATCAGGTAGCTGGTAATAGGAAAGACCCAAGACCCTAACTAAGACCTCCAGAGTAGATAATATGTTGGTGCAATGGACCAATGGCTCAGTATAAGATAGATTCACATGCCTCCCATTCAGGGCTGGATTTAGGTTTGATGAGGCCCCAAGCTACTGAAGGTAATGGGGCCCTTTATATGTCCAGCTGTCCTTTGTCAACAACAAATTGTCGCTGTTTTTTGTGTTGAATATATGCTATATGGTAATTTATGGCACCTCTCTGGTAGACATCATTGCCATTCTAAGAGATGAGGGAGGTGTTCATGGTGAGTTCCAGCACCTCTTTTTCTAGAAAAATAGCACTGGCTACGATCCACAGCTTTCCCCTGAATCTGGCCCAGGACGTTTGATGCGGAGCTGTGCTGTGCACCTTACATTTGTTGAGAAAAATTCAGCAGTCAGGAAACGAAACCAGGAATATCAAATAAACTTGCGGCTGTTAAACATAATTTACATTGTATGATATCAGATCCAATTTCTAGTTGTTCCTTCAATCAGCATTTATTGAATGGCCGCATTGTAATAAAGGTTTCATAAATAAGATGAAGCTTGGAATTTGCTGCAAATGAAGCGCCTGTGTTTATTATGAATCTGTGCACAGCACAATTTTGGCAGAGCTGCTTGTCAGTCAAGGATGTGCCCCTGTATTAATCCTCTTTTTCTTCTTCTAATTGGGGAATGGAAACAACTTGGCATTTACATCATGATGGCTTTTGTGACTGACGTACATCGATGCTGAAGGGGAGCAGAGCCTATGTTCATCCTATACCCAGAAAGAAAGTAAAACAGCACTTAAGAAAATACGGTTTGTTTTCTGCCTGGATCTATGCTATAAAAACAAATAAAGTAGAGGCTAACAGAGCCCTCCGCAGAGCAAATGTGACCCATTTTACTGAAAAAAATATTTTTTAGAGCCTGAAACAACAAAAATTATCCTAAGGAATATCTTCCTGGCATTCTAGTCCCTTAATTTTGAAGTGCTCTTTAAAATGTATTTTTTGAATCTTGCTTGGGTTGACCCTTGTCTCATTTAATATTTTAAAGCTGACATTCATGGTTTCATTTGAAAAACAAAAGCGGTCTTTGAAGGGAAGGTCTTCACTCTCACTC
>NC_070602.1:105086519-105136519 GCF_027172205.1 Podarcis raffonei | reverse complement strand
TCATCAGCATTTGCCTGCAAATTTCTCCTAATAAATTCACTCTTGTACGCAGTTTTGACTAATGTACACATTTTTGCAAGTAATTCCCCCTAATTCAATGCATCATTGTAAGTTATTTTTACTAATGTATTCCTTTTTAGGCACACTTTCCTCATATACAATGCATTTTTCTACATTACTTGGTTGGAGGGCTGCATCGCAAAATTCGGATAAGCTCAGAGTTCGAAGGCTGGCTGTGTTTCCGTTTGAGAAGCACAAAACAGGTAGTCTCTCATTGAAATGCAAACGAAACAGAAGTTCCCCCACATTTCTATTGCACATCACCAACACAATATTTGGCAAAGACAATGTATGTGTGTGCATGCGTCACATTTGCAGGATCACCAAACAATGGCATTTCAAAGCCACAAAACTAGCCTACTTTCCCTCCCCCAGGCTGAAAATCCCCTTGTATCTAGTTAGCTTGTTTATACTTGCATTTATATCCCACTTTTGTGCCAGTTGCTTCTCTAAACTTACCATAAAGACTTAAAAGCACGAAGCAACACTTTTTAGCATTCAGTTAAACACCCCTCTAAGGAAATTCAATTCTTATGCTTAGCACACTTTAAAGATGGCCACAACATGCTTTTTTTTAAAAAAAAAATCTTTTAAAAAAATTAACAAGCTATAAGATAGCCGAATGCACGGCAGAAAGAAAAGGGTTTCACCATTCGCTGAAAAGTTCCAATTGAGCATTTCTGTCTGCTTTAATAAAAAAATAAAAAAACTTTCCTCAAAAGTAACAGATTAATGAGGGAAATGTATTGCCTCCAATTTAACTTTTCCCTTTTCTTTTCAAGAGTTAAAAGCCTCGGTTGGAGGTCCAGATTGATGCCTCAAGTCACAACATTCTTGAAAGGAGAAGAAAGCGAGACAGGGCTGAGACTGCGCCGAAATGGGCAGCACAAAACTTCACATCGGGGACTCGAGGGAAGAGCAGTGGTGGGACAAGAGGCCAAGGGAGAATTAATTGCTGTTCTGGAAAGAAGCTGGCAGGCCGGTGGAGGAGCTAGTTGTGAAATGGGGGTCTGCCTGGTAACTGGCTATCCCCATATCTGCTTTTGTGTTATTAAGTCTGTTTTTAAATGCTTCTATAAGAGGTGCAACAAATATTAGCAGAGCATGGCACCTTCTCTATTCGGAAGCAGATGGTCATCTTGTTTCTGCTCTTTGAACATTCGTTCATTTATCTATTATACAGTGGTACCTCGGTTTAAGAACAGTCCTGTTTAAGAATGATTCGGTTTACGAACTCCGCAAAACCAGAAATAGTGTCCCGGTTTGAGAACTTTACCTCGGTCTAAGAACGGAATCCGAACGGTGGAAGGGCACCGGTGGTAGGAGGCCTCATTAGGGAAAGCACACCTCAGTTTAAGAACGGTTTTGCTTTAAGAACGGACTTCTGTAACAGATTAAGTTCATAAACCGAGATACCACTGTATTTTTAAGCTGCACTGCATCCACTGCTCAAAGGGTTGGGTGCAATGCAGACAAATATTCCATATGTGGGTGGGTATGCACACCCAGGTATAACAAAGAGCATGGGAAATGTTGTTTTTAAAAAGTAAATTAAAACCTGCAATGAGCTTTTAGCAGCAATATGGTGCATCCTTTTGTCCAGAATAGAGAACCTGCTGCCCACCAGATGTTGCTGGACTACAGTTCCCTTAACCCCG
Organism: Podarcis raffonei; assembly: GCF_027172205.1. Lineage (NCBI taxonomy): Eukaryota > Metazoa > Chordata > Lepidosauria > Squamata > Lacertidae > Podarcis > Podarcis raffonei. Next base: position 105,134,801 of record NC_070602.1, on the reverse strand, counting down.
ACCATTTGCCATGCTGACTGAGGCTCATGGGAACTGTAGTCCAACAACATTTGAATCTATCCATGTTAGTTTCCCTCTGTTTCCCATTTTTCCAGTCTTATGTACAGTTCCCCCTATTGGTTTATGAATTATCTGTAAAAAATAATAATAATAATAATAATAATAATAATAATAATAATAATAATAATAATCCTCATGAAAATTCACCAGCATTTTACTCTGACTCTCTCCACATTTCTGTACATGTTTTAGAAGACATCTGAAGGCAGCCCTGTATAGGGAAGTTTTTAATGTATGGCATTTTTGTGTGGTTTTATAATTTGTTGGAAGCCACCCAGAGTGGCTGGGGCAACCCTGTCGAATGAGCAGCATATAAATTATTATTGTTGTTGTTATTCAACTTCTCCAAGTCCTGCCCCTCTATCCCATGCATTAGGTGTGGACATCTGCAAGGATAACACCTACAGTACATACATCGATCTCTATAGGTATAAGCTTCCCCGAGATTTTGAATCCTGATCATGTAGGATTCCAGTTCCCAGGGAAACATATATACATCGGTATCTATGCATGTAGGTTTTCCCCTTGATGCCCGAAGAAGCTTTGTGACTTTGAGTGGTGGGGCCAGCAGCGCAGCCACACTTTCCAGTAATCGTGTGAGGACTGTGGAGTACTACAAATCCCATGTATTCCAAAGGAAGCGGCAGCTTAGAAGCATCATGTGAAGTGAAGCCAAGGGCTGCAAGTCTCCTGGCACCAGCAACGTTTTCTTGGAAAGGGAGAGTTGGCAAGGAGGGCTGGAATCAATCTCCTTCACATTTGATTTTTCTGCAGTTTCTCAGAAGTCTTGGAGCAATCTGAGGCTGTTTTTCAAGGATTCTCTTAGCTTAGAAAAATCACCCAGTGCTATACAGTTTAAGGTGATGGGCGTTCAGCCACCAACTCTCAGCTCTTGCAGCGGGTGAAGAGTGTGTGGGAAGAACAACACACCAACCGATACCAGTTCAATCTGAGAGTCATTTTTGACTATGAAATTGTCATTTGAATGAACGGTGGCCGAATACATACCCCCCACCTCTTCAGCAGCAGTCACAGCTTTCTCCAAAGCCTCTTTTGTCTCACTGTCTCTAGCTTTCCCTCTAAGAATTGTACATAAATTGTAATATCCCCTCTTTGTGAAAGTGTAGGAGCCCTGATGCTTAAATTCTCTATGCCCATCCAGCCAGAAAATCAATAATAGCTATTATATATAAAAAGTTGCTGTCAGAGGCTCAGGAGCAGAAGAGCAGGGGAGAGAGCAGATAGAGAGCGGAGGAGAGGAATCAGAGGGGAGCGTAGGGGAATATGACAGTGGACCGAGAGATTCCATGAGCTTCTCCAGCGAATCAGAAGATTCCCAGGAGAGGGCGCCTATGGTAAGGGCGAGGCGAATCCCAGAGGGGACGATCCATAAACAAGGAACCAGAGGGGAGTCCCAAAGGAGTAGCGGAGGAGTAGGGCCAGTTTCCCCACCAGAGCACAGTGGGGGGGAAGAGTCACGTGAGTCAGGACCATCTTCTCCTCCATCGGGGAGTGGGGAGAAGGAGGGAAGGCCAGGTCCAGCTAGCCTCCCCGAAAGGGGGAGCAGTGACACAAGTGTAACGGTCAGAAGGAAAGTGGGAGGCTGCGCGCGCGCGCCAAGTTCAAATGTGGAGGAGCGCGGGACAGCAGAAAACCCGGATTGGGAGCCAGGTCCTAAAGCCCGAAAGAGGGGGGGGAGGAGTCGGGAGAATCAGCGTCAGAAGAATCTCGGAGGGCAGAGACTCCGACTAGCAGAAGGACCCAGAGAAAGAAGGAACAGAGGAAAAGGTGGAGTAAAGCTAGAATCTTAAGCTGGTGTCAGGGGGGCGGAGATTCAGATGGGACTTCTGCGGTCTGACGGATAGATGTAGCGTTGCGCGCTGCACGTCTGGAAATGAGACTGAACTTCAATAAAGACTTTTAAACTTGAGCAAGAAGCAGCGTTGGTCTTGTGTGAGCTGGGACCTTGGGCAGCGCTGACAGTAAGTCCCATCTCGTAAAAACTCTGCAAGCTCACGAAGATAGGCAAAGATGACTACAGAGGAAAAAATCAAGCAATTGCAGGAAGCGGTGTCAACGCTCTACGCAGAATTGGCTGCGTCTAAGAAAAAAGAAGGAGAAACAGCTGCGCTCTGCCAGGATCTGCAAGCCAGGTGGGACAAATGGGGAAAGGAGGGGCAGCTGGGAGCCAAGCCGGAGGGAGTTGCCCTCGGGAAAAGGGGGGCAAGCCTGGTGACCCATTTTGACGGGAACCTGCAGCAGTACCCTAACTTCAGAGCAGAAGTAGTTTTCGCGCTCAATTTGCTTCGGAAAGATTTTAGAGATGAGGAGGAGAAAGTGGGTTTCATAATCACTCATCTGCATGGGGAAGCTAAGTCGTGGCTGCGAACCTTGTTACGCGAAAATGACCCCGCCCTCAAAGATTCAAGCGCCTTTATTGGAGCCATGGACGCTTGCTTTAAATCAATGGTGGATGTGGATGTCGCTAGAAGGGAAATGCATGGATTGCGGCAAGGAAAAGCGACAGTGCGCCAGTATCATTCCCGCTTTTTTGGGTTAGTAAATGTGCTGGGCTGGCAGAAGGACTCAGCTGCCGTCAGGGATCTGTTCTGGGAGGGGCTGAATGGAGCCGTGAAAGATGAGCTGGCGAGGGGAGAGAGACCCCAAAATACAACAGAAGTTGTCCAAAGGGCGCTCGCAATTGGGGTGCGCCTGGAAGAACGCCCGTGGAGCAGGGAGCAGGGGGGAAGAGCAAACACGTCAGTTAGAACGACTCCCTTCCTACCCAGAGAGACAGAGCGCGCTCAGTCCACGCCTGCTCTGATGAGGGGGGAGGAGCCAATGGAAATCGGAGGTGCAAGGGCTCAGACAGCAAGCAGAGCCCAAACACCAGGAGCAGTCAAGGCGAAGGCTCCTAGAGGGAGCAGGAAGTGTTACATCTGCGACAGTGCACTGCACATGGCCAAAGAGTGTCCCCAGAGGCTCCAGAAGCACACTGCAGCCTCAGCAACTGTTAAAGGAGCAATTCAGCAGGAGGAGCAGCCCCAGGGAAACGGAGGAGCCTGGTTGGAGACAGAGGCACTGGGGCTCAACCAGGCGAGTCAGTGAAGCAGTCCCCAGAGATTTTGCAGCCCACGGACCCCCTCCCACCCAAACCAGTGGTGCAACTCACTGCATCGCTCCAGCTGCCCGATGGGCTCACCCTGGAGGTCCCTATTACCATTGACTCTGGTAGCAACGCAGACTTTGTAGGGTTGGACTTCGTCAAGCAGCATCGCATAGCACTCCTGCCAGCCACGACGCCCCTAAATGTTGTCACAGTAGATGGCAGGAAGATACTGGGAGGAGAGGTGGTACAGCAGACACCGCCTCTGGTGATGCAAATTGGGAACCACCGTGAAGTCATCAGTTTCAACGTCACTCACCTGTCGGACACGCCCATAGTGTTGGGCATGAGTTGGCTGGATAGGCACAGCCCGGCATTAGCGTGGTACCAGCGGCAATTGACCTTCTGCTCTTCCTACTGCGCAGCGCATTGCATCCAGACCTGCCAGGAAGAGGAGGGGCAAGAGGATGCACCGCAGCTACACCTAGGCATGGTGCAAGCGGTGCCCAACAAGTACAAGGCCTTTTTGGAAGTCTTCTGCGAGAAGGAAGCAGACAAGCTGCCTCCCCACAGACCCTACGACTGCAAGATTGACCTCCTGCCAGGGGCGACGCTGCCGACTGGGAAACTGTACTCCATGTCTGAAGACGAAATGCAAGAACTCAGGGAGTTCATAGATCGCAATTTGAAGCGGGGATTCATCCGGGAATCCAAAGCAGTGGGGGGCAGTCCCGTGTTTTTCGTGAAGAAGAGAGACACGCCCGAACAGAGGCTCATAGTGGATTATAGAATCATCAATTCCAGGACAAAGCCCACAGCATTCCCCATGCCCAAAATTGACGACCTGCTCGCGACGGTGAGGAAGGGGCGGATCTTCACCAAGTTGGATCTACGAGGGGCCTACAACCTTATACGCATGCGGGAGGGCGACGAGTGGAAGACAGCCATGTTTACGCCTTTAGGAACCTATGAATACAGAGTCATGCCGTTTGGTCTCCAAAATGGCTCCCATTGTTTCCAAGCTTTCATGCACCACGTGCTAGCGGGACTCCTCTACAAGAAGTGCGTCTGCTTCTTAGATGATATCCTGATCTTTTCGGACTCGCAGGAGGCGCACGAGGAGGACGTCAAGGAGGTCCTGCAAAGACTACGGGAGCACAGACTTTACGCCAAACTGGAGAAGTGCCAGTTCGACACGACAGAGGTGGATTTCCTGGGCTACAAGCTGTCCGACAAGGGACTTGCCATGGACAGCGCCAAGGTCCGCTCAGTGTTGGACTGGAAGAGCCCGCGCAACCGGAAGGAGGTCCAGAAGTTCGTCGGTTTCGCCAACTTTTATCGCAAGTTCATCAAGGGGTTCGCGAAGGAGACAGCAGCCATCACGGACACCCTCAGCTCCAAGAAGAAGAAGTTCACCTGGACGGACCAGGCGGAGCAGTCCTTTCGGAGGCTCAAGCGTCTCTTCGCGTCCGAAGAACAGCTGCTACACGTAAACCCCAGCAAACCGATGAGGGTTGAAACGGACGCCTCGGACAGAGCGGTGGGGGCGGTCCTGTTGCAGCAAGATCCGCAAGGGGACTGGAGACCGTGCGCATTCTACTCCAGGAAGCTCAGCACGTCGGAGCAGAACTACACCATCTGGGACAGGGAGTTGCTGGCCATTCATGCTGCTTTCAAGGCGTGGCGGCACTTCCTCGTCGGAGCCAGACACACAGTGCAGGTTCGCACGGACCACAAGAACCTGGAGTACTGGCGCACGGCGAAGTTCCTGAACCAGAGACACATCCGCTGGGCGGAGTTCTTTGCAGATTTCGATTTCCGGATAGAATACATCCCGGGAGACAACAACGTCATGGCGGATGCGCTATCCAGGAAGCCGCAGTATCTCGAGGAAGCGGCACCGGCAGCGGCCAAACACATTTTCGCACCAGAGGTGTGGGCGTGCGCTTCAGCCGCAGTGGACCTGGACGCAGTCCGTCGTGCGCTACAGGCGGATTCGTTTGCGCAATCCAAGATGGAGGAGGTGCGAAACGGCACAGCGAGGGACGACGAGTTCCAGATACGCGACGGACTACTCCTCCGCAAAGGGGCTCTCTACGTACCGGGAGACGACCTTTGCGCGAGAGTCTTGCAGCAGCTGCACGACGCGCCCAGCGCTGGGCACTTCGGCAAGGACAAGACGGCGGAATTAGTCACCAGGGACTTTTGGTGGCCCAAGGTGCGGGGAGAAGTTGCGGATTACGTTTCCAGGTGTGACACCTGCCAAAGGGCCAAGCCAGTACACAGGAAGCCGGCGGGTCTGCTGGAACCGCTGCAGACACCGCTCGAACCATGGGAGAAAGTGGCCCTGGACTTTGTTACAGATCTGCCCAGTTCGCGCGGCAAAACAGCGGTACTCGTGGTCGTAGACCTCTTCACCAAGATGGCGCATTTCATTCCGTGCGCGAAGGTGGCCACAGCGGAACAGACCGCCAAGCTGTTCATAGACCACGTTTTCAAAGCTCACGGCCTGCCGCGGTCCATCCTGTCCGACCGGGGTCGCCAATTCATCTCGAACTTTTGGCAGAAGCTGCTGGGCATCCTGAACGTCAAGATCAACTTAGCGTCGGCACGACACCCGCAGACCAACGGACAAGCGGAGAGGGTCAACGCCATCATGCAGCAGTACCTGCGATGCTACGCCAATCAACAGCCCTCGACCTGGGTGGACTACCTACCGCTAGCCGAGTTTGCCTACAACAACACGAAGCACGGGTCTACAGGGGTGACACCGTTCTTCGCCAACAATGGGCGCCACCCCAGAACCTTCCCGGGGTTGGAGACCGAGGCAGAGGGGGAGCCACGGGGGGCAGAGCACTTAGCCGCAGAGTTACAGGAGGTCCATGAGCAACTCCGAAGGCACTTGGAACTCGCGAAACACGCCTACAAGATGCAGGCAGACAGGCACAGGAGGGTTGGGGAAGACATACAGGTAGGGGACTGGGTCTGGTTAGCAGCTCAGGCAGTGCCGGCCAGAACGCTAGCTAAGAGGAAGCTAGGACACAAGCAGCTGGGACCTTACCAGGTCGCGGCACAAATCAATCCAGTGGCCTACCGGTTGACACTCCCGGAGGGCTCCAGAATGCACCCAGTCTTTCACAGGTCAGTGCTCACGCCTTACAAGGCGCCCCACAGGTTTCAGGCGCCAGGGAACGCACCAGCTCCACGTAGCCCATCGCCAACAGGGGAGGGACCACAGAGGGCGACGCCACTCAACGAGGTCACAGAGATTTTGGACTCCAGATGGGGGGAAGAGGGAGTTGAATATCTCCTCGCCAGGGAGGGTACTCCGGCCAGCGCCAACGAGTGGGTGCCTTGCTACGCCGTGGAGGAGCACTATCTCAAAGACGAGTTCCATTCGATCTTCCCACACAGACCCATGCCGGCGGAGTATTTCGACGACTAGCTTTTCACACCCACACTGTCAGCCAGCACGTTCCAAGGTTTCTCCTCAGATGAGGAGCCGACGCCGGGGATGAGCTCCCCGGAGGGGTCGCTCTCGGGGTTTGCCACGGACCGCTCCTATTGGTGGGACACTCAACCAGAAGTGGGGTGGAGCAGGGAACTGCTGAGGGGGCCCTTGCACACAGCCTCACCCGAGGGACCGGGTGGAGAGGAGGACATGGACGTGTGGGGGGAGGATCTTGGTTTTGAGCACGACAGCAGAGAAATGGAAGCAGGGGAAGTCGACGTCGACGAACCCATCGTGGGGGGGCCTGATCCCGCGGGCCGGTTGCACACCAGGGGGAGAGAACAGAAGCCAGCACTCACACCCCCAGCGCTGGAGCACCTGGAACCCACACCCGAAGAGGGGGAGGGGGGAAGGGGGGGCTTCGAGGGGGGGATGGATGTCAGAGGCTCAGGAGCAGAAGAGCAGGGGAGAGAGCAGATAGAGAGCGGAGGAGAGGAATCAGAGGGGAGCGTAGGGGAATATGACAGTGGACCGAGAGATTCCATGAGCTTCTCCAGCGAATCAGAAGATTCCCAGGAGAGGGCGCCTATGGTAAGGGCGAGGCGAATCCCAGAGGGGACGATCCATAAACAAGGAACCAGAGGGGAGTCCCAAAGGAGTAGCGGAGGAGTAGGGCCAGTTTCCCCACCAGAGCACAGTGGGGGTGAAGAGTCACGTGAGTCAGGACCATCTTCTCCTCCATCGGGGAGTGGGGAGAAGGAGGGAAGGCCAGGTCCAGCTAGCCTCCCCGAAAGGGGGAGCAGTGACACAAGTGTAACGGTCAGAAGGAAAGTGGGAGGCTGCGCGCGCGCGCCAAGTTCAAATGTGGAGGAGCGCGGGACAGCAGAAAACCCGGATTGGGAGCCAGGTCCTAAAGCCCGAAAGAGGGGGGGGGAGGAGTCGGGAGAATCAGCATCAGAAGAATCTCGGAGGGCAGAGACTCCGACTAGCAGAAGGACCCAGAGAAAGAAGGAACAGAGGAAAAGGTGGAGTAAAGCTAGAATCTTAAGCTGGTGTCAGGGGGGCGGAGATTCAGATGGGACTTCTGCGGTCTGACGGATAGATGTAGCGTTGCGCGCTGCACGTCTGGAAATGAGACTGAACTTCAATAAAGACTTTTAAACTTGAGCAAGAAGCAGCGTTGGTCTTGTGTGAGCTGGGACCTTGGGCAGCGCTGACAGTTGCTTTCTCCATTCCACGTAGTTTATATTTAATTATCTTTTCATAAATTCTTTCAGACTGCGATAGTATTTTCATCACACTACTGCACATAATTTTGCTCCAGTAAAGACAGGCAAAACTTTTGATGGAAATGCGACCAAATGCTTCAGAGCTAGTTGTGTGAGGACTCGGTTATCTTCACAAAAAAAGACACCGTGAGCCTGGCATCCACTGTTTAATTAGAAGGGGCTGAACCTTTTCTGCTACCCCTTAAACAACTGCATATTGTGGTATGTCAAGCATGTACAATTATCTACAGAAAGAGAAGTTATCAATCATTTGCTCTATTTGGCTCGTGAGATTTTCACTTGTGTTTTCTTGGTTAATGTTTCTGTCCTGCTATTTTTACTTAAAATTGACAAGGCTCTTTCTACAATCGGTGCCGGATTATCAAATAGGCAAAGCTGGCACTGGCCTATGGGCCCCACACCTTTTTTTTTTTAATTAATTTTTATTCAAATTTCCAATAACCATTCCAATTATAATTTAATATCCAATTTAACTTATACATCTTTTAGACTTCCATCAGCCTATCTGACAATTTTCATATTTATCACAACTTCTCACATTTCTTAAATTTATGTTGCACTTTAACAATCCTTATTTTATCTTCTCTTTTAAGCGACATTCCTATCTATTCTTTTCACAGAGCTTCCTGAAATCCAACAAGCGTTATTTCCTGATCACACACAGATTTGATATACTCTGTAAATTTATTCCAGTCCTCGGTGAATCTCTGATCGCGTTGGTTTCGAATTTTTCCCGTTAATTTGTCCATTTCTGCATATTCCATCAGTTTCATTCTCCATTCTTCCCTCGTTGGCATTTCTTCCTGTTTCCATTTTTGGGCCAACAGGATTCTGGCTGCTGTAACTGCATATCTAAATAACTTCACATCTTTCTTTTCAACATTGTTCCCTAATATGCCTAGTAACAATGCTTCTGGTTTCTTAACAAAGGTATATCTCAACATTTTTTTCATCTCATTATAAATCATTTCCCAAAAGCATTTCACTTTCTTACATTCCCACCACATGTGGGGCCCCACACCTTTTAGGGGCCCTGCAACAACGGATCAAAATACGTTTATTAAAATCGTTGGTTGGTAAAATAAAAAACCCATTAAGAGATCATTTGCGAGCCCCAATCCTCGAGATATCAACTGCCTAGGGGCCTCCACAGGGTTTAATCTGGCACTGTCTGCAATGCTGAATTAAAGATCATGGGCAGTATACAACAAGCATTTCCATTAGTGCAGGGATATCTATATGTGGAATGGAACTTCCTCCCTCTCTCCCCATTTTATCCCCACAACAATGCTGCAAGGTTGGTTGGGCTGAGAGGCAGTGACTGGCCCAAGGTTACCCAGTGAGCTTCATTGTTGAGTGGGGATTTGAACCCGGGTCTCCCAGGCCCTAGTCCAACACTCTAATCGTTGCACTGTGCTGTGAACAAGCTCTCCCTTTCTTTGTGATGAAGCAGGAATTTCTGCCATGCTTAGGGCAAATCGGGAATTCTAAAAGAGCTTCAGCTAACCCCCTTCCATGTCTGAATCCAACCCAATAACCAATCAATTATCTCTTGCAATTCCAAACAAAACAAATTCCTTACTTGCACACCATGATATTAACTGATGATACAAAATCTTGCCGTCATACCAACCCCGGCACACAGTAAGAAGGCACAATCCAAAAACAGTTTGTCGTGATTATGGCTGCAATTCTGGGGGCATTTACTATGCCCCAGTGAAATTATTAGGATTTATCCTAATGGATAAGAATGGAATACATGTCCCATTCCATTGCTTCCAATGGGATTCAGTCACAATTTATAAACCCCATATCTACCACCCCAACCTGGCTTACCAGCGGCCATATTGCAATGTTTAGAGATTAGGTTTTTGCATGAATACTAGTTTAAGACTAGGTTTACATCAAGTGACTGGCCAGTAATAATAATAATAATAATAATAATAATAATAATAATAATAATAATAATAGTTGTTGTTGTTGTTGTTGTTGTTGTTGTTGTTGTTGTTATTTATGTCACTTAGTGCACAGTATTAATTTAACAAGATGATTAAAAGGCCACTAGAACTTACAAACTAACAAACAAACAAAACCCAAACCCCTATACCTTACAGGTTATATATGAAGAGGACAAAACCCTCTACGTTTTGAAACTTCAGCAATCTAAAGGTTAAAGCCTGTCAGTTGAATTTCACAAATTCCAGGAAGGACTGGAGAAGTCGTGCCAAGTCTTCATTGTAGACCAGTGATCAAACATCTCCTCATTACACTTCAATATTGTTGCCTCTAAAGGTCACCATTGCTGAACATAATCACACAAAATCAAAACTGCAAACTTTATATATCATAGAGGTAGTAAATAGCTTGGAGGTTTATTTTCTGGTGCCTGAACAACATTCTGAACTCATTTATAAATTCCTGGCTACTGTGGCATGAACCAGACACATTTTGTAGTGACTAACCAAAGCTTCAATTAAATCAATTTCCTGTAAAATATATATTCTCCCCATAATTTATTGGGTCAGCACTGACTGGTCTAATGAAGCAATGTTACTCAGTAACTTTCCATTTGCATACTTTAAACAACAACAACCATTACAATCTCTCTCTCTCTCTCTCTCTCTCTCTCTCTCTCTCTCTCTCTCTCTCCACACACACACACACTCCTCCCATCGCCTGTAAGGAAACAGGGCTCTAAGCAAACAATTTGCAGGTCAGGTTCCTGAGACTTTTCTTTTTTGCACACTATACAAAGGCAGACCCAGAATTTGCTTAGCAGATTTCTGCGAAAGGCAATAAATCATGTGGCGTCCATTATTTTCCCTTTCACTGATTTTACTCAACATTAATTTAGCCAATCTGTCACCTCCTGAGAAGCAGAGGCCAAAAGCAAGGTATAATCAAACACCAAGAAAGAGGGCAGCCAATTGCAATGGGGCAACCCACACCTATTCACAAAAGGAATATTTGTTTTATAACTCCATTTGATTCCCCTCCTCCACCTTTCTTTGAAATTGCAGTTACGTCTTGTTCTGTTTGAGCTAGTGTACTCTCTGCTATGGAACAGGGGCGTGATGGAAAAGGTGGGAGCAACTCACCCTCCAAGCTGCCTAACTAACAGAGAATCACAGAATATTGTAGAATGGGAACGGACCACGATGGTCATCTAGTCCAACCCCTGCAATGGAGGAGTCTTTTGCCTGATGTCGGGTTCGAACCCACGACCCTGAGATTTAGAGTCTTATGCTCTACGGACTGAGCCATAGTATGGGGTGAACTTTTAGCATTGTTGCATTCATAGGTTCCATGTCACCAAAGTAGAATTGGTAAATTTGATGTTAGATCGTAAGATTTATCGTTCGGTGTGTGCTTCTGTGTAAAGGTAAAGGGACCCCTGACCATTAGGTCCAGTTGTGACCAACTCTGGGGTTGCGGCACTCATCTTGCTTTATTGAACGTGGGAGCCGGCGTACAGCTTCCGGGTCATGTGGCCAGCATGACTAAGCCGCTTCTGGCGAACCAGAGCAGCACACAGAAACGCCGTTTACCTTCCTGCCGGAGCGGTACCTATTTATCTACTTGCACTTTGACGTGCTTTTGAACTGCTAGGTTGGCAGGAGCAGGGACTGAGCAATGGGAGCTCATCCCATCGTGGGGATTCGAACCGCCGACCTTCTGATCAGCAAGTCCTACGCTCTGTGATTTAACCCACAGCGCCACCCGCGTCCCCGTGCTTCTGTGTACAAGTATGTAATGAGAAAGTATGTAACTGTTAAAACAAAAAAAGGGAGAAACTGTCAATAGCCCTAAGTTCCTTGTGAAACAGTATCTCTTAAAAGCTTTGCATAATCCTTCTTTTCAGTTGGCAAGGCAACTGAAAGTGTTGAGAACCTGCGGCTCCCCAGATATCATTAGATCACTGAAGTTCCATCATCCCTACCCATTGGCCACTGGTCCCAAAACACCTACATTTTGCAGTACGTTTCCAAGCACAATTCAAAGTGTTGGTGCTGACCTTTAAAGTTCTAAATGGCTTCAGCCCAGTATACCTGAAGAAGCGTCTCCATCCCCATCGTTCAGCCCAGACACTGAGGTCCAGTGCCGAGGGCCTTCTGGTGGTTCTCTCACTGCGAGAAGTGAGGTTACAGGGAACCAGTCAGAGGGCCTTCTCGGTAGTGGCGCCTGCCCTGTGGAATGCCCTCCCAGCAGATGTCAAGGAAATAAACAACTATCTGATGTATAGAAGACATCAGAAGGCAGCCCTGTTTAGGGAAGTTTTAAATGTTTGATATTTTGTTGTGCTTTTAATAGTCTGTTGGGAGCCACCCAGAGTGGCTGGGGTATAAATAAATGATGATGATGATGATGATGATGATTTATAAATTAATATTTCTCAGTGGAAAGAATGTGGATATTAGCTCCTCTTCAACAGAAAACAAATACTCTTATTTGTTTTTAGCAGTGTTTGAAACTCCCATTGTTCTAGGTGCATTTTGCGATGGGATTTCATTAGCGCGAGCAGTTTCTGAGCTCTGGACAAAGTACTGCACCTAAGATTTCAGATTAAAGCTGCAGAGCAGAAGGAAAGGAGAACCTTTTTCTGCCTCCCCACTTCCAGCTACTCTCTGAAGACTGGAGAAGAGACCCTCTTAAGAATATGAGGGGAGTGGGCAGGGGAAGGACTAGACCATTTGAAAAATGAGCATAATATTTTAGCTGCAGTTCATTCATTTCAGTTTTGTATTCTTGTTATTTTAAAAAAGCACCTAGACATTCCATTGTTGTGCCCATAACCTAGGTGCCATTTAGCTCCCAGCTTTCATATCTCAGTTTCTAACACTGGTTTTCAGCTCAGGCTATGCTTAAACCAGGACTCCACGAACAGAGAGTTGGGGAAATTACCCACTATGTCAAAGGGGCTCAGGCCAATACAGATTAAAAAATAAATAGATAGATAGATAGATCATTGTCTTGATGCAGCAGAAGCAGCTTTCCACATGAGCAGCTGAGGCGGCTGATTATCTGTGTTTGTGTATCTCCACTCATATTGAAATAGGAAATTGGAAAGCTCCCATACACCTGATCAGACAATTTTCTGCCTAGTCCACCAATGTCTAGGGCAGTGGTTCCCAATTAAGTACTGCGGACCCCGTTTCTCAAAAACTAAGCCATGGACCCCCTACTTTTGAAAAAATTGATATCTCTATGATAGTTTCTGTTATGTGAATGATGCCATGGACCCCTTGGGTGAGTTACACGGACCACCAATTGGGAACCACTGGTCTAGGGTGACTCACCAGGGTCTCAGACAGAGGTCTTTTCCATCACCTACCACCTGATCCTCTTTAAACTAGAGATAGCAAGGATTGATCCTGGGACCTTGTGTATAGCAGGTGTTCTACCACTAAGTTATAGCCTCCTACCGTTACTCATCTGCCCCCACTGAACTCACCAAATTCATATTTTAATGTGAATGGAGATGTGCATCCTGATCAAGGTTCTCTAAGTGCCCCCCAGATGTGTTACATTCTCACCCATTTATTTTGATCCAAAGGAGAATGTTTATTTCACTCGTTTCCTAAGCCGGAGCTTCCTTTCTAGTTGCTTTTTTCTTCATTCTTTGGGAAGAAAATAATCCTAGGTGGGTATTAAATGAGCATAAACATTGAAATCCAACGGCCACCTGCTAGGTTTCATACTTTATAATCTAAAGGCTCAAAGGAGATGAAAAACTCAAGGTTAATAAGATTACCACCGTCCTTTTTGACATCTAAATCTGCGCTACCAGGGCTTTCTTCACTGAGCAGAAGATTGCAATCATTGCTGAAGTCCCAGGTTTTTGCTTCTGTGTGCAAAACTGAAACCAGTGGTGTGTAGCTGAACACATTTCAGATGGCATATCATTAACAAATCAGTGGTAGACACAAAAAGATGCCCTCAGAAACAAAACCACTGCATACAAATGGAGTGTGGGTGCAAAATGCTGCGATGAAAACATTCTGTTTTCCTAATTAATCTATCTCATGTTAGATATCATACCATTCTGTCACCTTTTCTCTATTTGTCTGCGGGGAGGGGTGATTCCACCAGAGAAGAGCAAGATATACAAAATGGAAGGATTCTAATTCTTCCACTTCCAATATAAGTCAGCGTACTGGAGAAGCACCACAAAATAAATAATTACCAGATTCTGTTTCCAGTGAGCCTGGTGTGACGGTCATTTGTTGGGTCCATGCAAGCCAACGTGTGGCAAGATACCGCTGAGCAGTGGATTGAATGTTGCCAAACTGGGGTGTGTACAAAGTCATTCTCTTTTCACATTCCCACCGCCCTCTTCTGCTCCCCAGATTTGGTGCAAAATTGTTTGCGGCTCCATAGAAGGATACATGTGGAAATATTATATAGGAATAAGGGGCAATGCAGTGAGCAACATTCCAACAAATCATTCTCTGTCTCTCTTCCCTCATGCATCCATTGACTCTGTCTTGGGGGTTTCCCAAACTTGCAAAAATTGATTTGGAGGTGGTAGGGTGCACCGGGGGGGGGGGAGAGGGATGAAGACCCCTTGCACTAGTGCAACCTGTTTTGCTTGCATGATTATTTAGTGAGAAATCCTCATGGATTTTACAGAAACATTCCACAAGCAGAAGCCAGCAGGAATCTAGTATGCCTCTAGATTTGAGTGTCCTTCTTACGTAGCATTTCCACATGTGGAGGAAAACGTTTGTGTCAGAACCACTCTATGGTCTTGTAGCTTTGGCCTTTATATAACACCTTAATGATTTACGGTAACTAATGGGAACTGGACTCAGGGACACCTTGAACTCCTTCCTCCCCCCCCCTTTTTTTGGTTTTGTTTTCTAATGACCAACACAGATCCAAACTCACAGAAGATATCCTTTTACTAAACAAAGGTGTGTTTTTTTTGGTGGGAGGGTGTGGGAGAGATAAAACAGAACTCTGGAAAAGTCAGCTGGAAGTTGCTAGACTTGTCCCCTGACATTACAAAATGTAAATATGATGGCATTGTGCAGTACAATGGGAACTGATGAGATTTACACCATCAGTGAAAATACATCATTGGGGATAATGTCTGAAATTAGCAAAGGGGATCGTGCCAAGAAGACTGGCAGTCGCTACTGTCCCAGTAGTAACAGCTGTCCTGAGTCATCATCTCTGTGCAGACTTGACAAGAAGGGGAGAGTTCCCTCTATCAGGCCATCCAGTGCCCTCTGAATAGCAATATCAGCTGGGCCGTCACCAAGAACACCTCCCCAAGGAGGTCTGGGACCTTTGTTTTTCCCTCCCATTGTTTGAGGTACCCATTCAGTCGTTAAATAAATCTGTTGTGTTGCAAGTCTGCATGGTGCTGATATGAGAGACAGTTGATAATACTGTTTGTGCGGGTGAAAGGTTTATATATCCAACCATTTGACTGGGGAGCGAAAGTTAAACATGGACGCAACAGTTTAGCAAATAAATACAACGTTCCCCAGTTTCTCATCTTTAAAGTCTGGGAGTTAGGAAGTTAAGACTTGGTAATATTTCTATTATATATCTCCTGCAGGAGACGGATGGGATTAGCTGGGCCCTTAGCAAATACACAGATATTACATGCTTGAGTGTGGCACCAGGGCCCATCCACAGAGGGCAGCAGCAGCTGCAGGAGGAGCTTCTGAATGAGGCTACTGCCATCCAGGACAGTGGCTTCCCTCTCTGTGCTGAAGTAGCCAGACTCTCTCACTTTGCAACAGATTTGATTGCTAGGGGCTGTAGATAAGAATGTAAGAGCTGCCTTGCGGAATCAGCTGAGCTTCCTCTAGAGCAGAGATGGGGAACCTGTTGCCTTCCATACAGTGTTGGACCCCAACTTCCATCAGCCCCAACAATCATGGCCAATACTCAAAGGATCACATTTGCTCATTTGGTTATTTTGAAATGTGTGTAGCTGTGAGAGAGAATAAGTTTATTTACTTCTGAAAGATGGGTAATTGTCCTTTTAAATACCTATCAGAAGAAATATTGGGTCCTGTAGGCCAGTATGTTCTACTTTTCGAGGCAAAAGAATACTATATTGAAATTAAGAGCTTTGTTCAAAGCGGCTCTCCAAAAACACCAGATTGATCTGATGCTTTCAAACAGTTTTTCAATAGCAGTTAACAGTGGTGTCCTGCTGAGTTCAAAAGATGGTCTTATCTTGGTGGGGAAAGGCGCCTTTAAACACTGCCATCATTCTGTTTTTTAAACAAAACAAAACAGAATAACACCTGTCTCCTGTGGAAACTTCACAACAACGGATCTGTGAAGAACAGATTCAATTCACATCCTTTTTGCGAATGAAGTTCATCAGAATTATGCTGTGGACTTCGAGGGATTCAGAGTCTTTGAGACAACAGAAATAGCTTTTTGAAAAAGTTAAATACAAAAGGATCTGGGTCATTCCACTTCCTCTCAGAACAATTCCACCATAAGTCGTAAAAGATTTATGTGATGGTGTCACGTGACACAGTGTTCGTTTGCAGACATTCCAGCACAAGCAAGGAGCTAGGCCTGTGGATGGGCTGCAGATAAAGTGATATCTAGACCAGTGGTAACATCCCTGTTGTGCTACTGGGTCTCTCTGCTGGCAGAGCAGAAGTCAACTCACACACTTCAAGAAGTCTATGCTAATGCTATTTTCCTCTCAAGAACCAACTTCGTTACATCTTTCCTAACTTCGCAAATATCTCAGAGATGTTTTGCTAGAAGGCTACCTAGATGTGAGTTTTACATAATTAGATTTCAGCCATAAGCCGAGTACCCAGTTTATATGAATAAAAACTGTTAAATAGACGACACGTGATTATTAGGCTTAATATCAATTGTCCCTCATTAATGTTACTGAGAAACGATTAGCATTTTGAGGCAAACAAGGTGTACTTAGTTAGTGGAACATGACCCTGCTGTCATTAAATTATATCTATGATTAATGATCTTCCGTAGCATAGAGCTTAAAGTTTGAGCAATAATGAATAGATTATCAAGTAGACCCAGGGAAAGAAAAGATGAACCCTGAGGGTAAGAATCACAGCTGTTGCTGCACCAAGTTTATTTCAGAGTAGAGGATGCACATGTCTGACATTGGGAAATCCAAGGACTTCACAAACTAAAGGCAGGGGCACCAGTACCGTACAGCACATTTAGAATCACAGGGGCAAATTCAATGGGCTTGTCACATTTGCTTCGCCATGGGAAGGCAAGCTAGTCTCAAGGCGAGTCTTCAAGATCCCCCAACACTTTTAAGAGGAAAGGAAGGATCATTTACTTGATTATGATTAAGTCCCTCCTTTTCCTCAGAGTAGCTAATACATGGAGTCCACTTAGTCTTCCATCCAGGGAGCATGCACAAACAGACCTATTTAGTGTGAGCAATAGAATTTATGCTTTCCGATGCATGGCCTTCAGACCATTATATGGAATGGTCCCATATACCTCAGGAGCAGGGAACAGAAATTATGTAAAACTCAAATCTACATGCAGAAATGACATGTTTCCCTGTCATTGGGAATGGGGAATGGGGAAGAGGGAGGTTCTTATCAGTTCCTGCCTACTGAAATGGGCAACAGAGCTTAAAATAAGAGTGTGTATAAATTATGGGTGTGCTGTGGATTAAATCAGAGCCTAGGACTTGCTGATCAGAAGGTTGGTGGTTCGAATCCCTGCGACGGGGTGAGCTCCCGTTGCTCGATCCCTGCTCCTGCCAACCTAGCAGTTCGAAAGCACGTCAAAGGTGCAAGTAGATAAATAGGTACTGCTCCGGCGGGAAGGTAAACGGCGTTTCCGTGCGCTGCTCTGGTTTGCCAGAAAGCGGCTTGTTCATGCTGGCCACATGACCCGGAAGCTGTACGCCAGCTCCCTCGGCCAATAAAGCAAGATGAACGCCGCAACCCCAGAGTCGGCCACGACTGGACCTAATGGTCAGGGGTCCTTTTACCTTTACCTTACCAACTATAAGATTCAGTTCAGATTCCTGCTTGGCACTTCAGAAAACAGCCCACCTAGGTCCAAGGTCCTTTGTAGGCTGACCAATTCAGGATCTTTCTGAGTCCCCTTCCTTCTCCACCCCCCCTGCCCCTTCACAATTGGGAAATCAAAACATTGCTATAGCTTTCTTTTGACAGAAGAGTGGACATGTTCCGGCATATTAGCCCCCACTTCCCCCCGAGGGAATAAAGCCTGCCAAATTACAAACAAATAAGTTGAGGAGTTTTTGTGTGTGCTGGGAACACTTAAAGTTGTTTTTGTGTTTAAAGGAAACATCTATGACTCTTATTGGGGGGCAAAATTGAAATTTTCGGGCAAAGTTGCCCCTTGTGGTGGAATAAGTCATGTCAAATTCCAGAAGGATAGTTACAATGTTTTCCTCACAGGCAGCCATTACAGTTTGGGGCTAGATAGATAATGCATCATTTAATCTCCCCTAGTGTTTTGTGGACAATTGCTCTGAAAATTGCATGTATGAGTGAGGTTTCCTTAGGTAAGAAGGCTGCCAAATTGCAGGAAACAGGCCCAGGGGTTTAGTACACGGCTAAAGTTGATGGAGGGGGGCAAGCCAGACCCTTCAGTCACAACAGAGCTCTCCCTCTGCCCTCTCTGGTATTTGCTTTCCCACCCTGGCACCAGTTCTTGTATGGTAAGCTTAGAGACGTTGCTTTCACTTTTAACAGACACTTATTTCCAGCATTTTTTAAAAGTTTGTATTTATTATTTATACCCCGCCCATCTGGCTGCGTTTCCCCAGCCACTCTGGGCAGCTTCCAACAGAATATTAAAATATAATAGTCTATTAAACATTAAAAGCTTCCCTAAACACTCTGATAGTTGTTTTTCTCTTTGACATCTGGTGGGAGGGCATTCCACAGGGCAGGTGCCACTACCATGAAGGCCCTCTGCCTGGTTCCCTGTAACCTGGCTTCTCGCAGTGAGGGAACCACCAGAAGGCCCTCGGCACTGGACCTCAGTGTCTGGGCAGAATGATGGGGGTGGAGACGCTCCTTCAGGTATACTGGACTGAGGCCATTTAGGGCTTTTGACTCACGCCGCCTCGTACAGATTCCACTTTGCCTCTGACAAGCCAAAAATCCCTCCAAAGCATCCCACTTGGGCTTGAGGGTTGGGATCCAGCCAAATCTGATGCACAGCCCTACCACCGATAAAGGTTTGCCTTGTGGGAATAAGGAACATTGTCAACCTAAACTCTGTTGACTGGATTTCAGTAGCCTGGACTGATGGCCCGCAGACGAGATATGAGAGATTTATTTTTAAAGTGATGTGCTTTGTTGCCAAATTGTATTTCTTCCTTGGAAAGGATTCCTTGGTTTTGGGGGGTGTTTTTTTTTAATTTGATATGTTTATTTATGGCACTGTTCACTAGAAATCCATCATTACCTTAGCAGCTGTCACACCAAATGGTACAGCATGTGTGCTTTTAAAAGAGATACTGAGCACAATGCCATCTTACAGAAGTGCACACAGCCAAAATGCCATAGGAAACTGGGAGCACTGGCCAGTTTTGAGGGGTTTATTTGGGTTGGGGGGTTGGTGTTTTTAGGGGAATGTTAAGCAGTCACATTTTTCTCCTCTTGATTTCTCTCCTCAGTGGTTTAATAAATATGGTGATCGATGTGGAGTGGCTATCTGGTTCAATTTGTTTGTCAACACTCACCCACCAAATCCATGGTTTCCACATGAAAGAATTGGTCAGAATGGCACAACGGGACCTTCTCGGGAGCTCATTACAGAATGTAGCAGAACGAACAAATGTATAAAGCGATAAATGAAAAACTACACCTTGAATTGTGCCCTTGAATTGCTGCTATGTCCTCTAAAGTGTAGTCAGAAACAGATCACTGTAGGCTGCATCAGGAGGCATGACTATTTTGATGTGTAAGAGTCTCTTTAAAATTCTCACTTCTTATTAAGACTACAAAGTTCAACCAGTAGATAAAGGTTGTATCCATACCTGAGCAGACTCATTGAAATGAATGGTCTTAAGTTAGTCGTGCCCACTGATTTTAATGGATCAAACCTGAGTATGACCTTAGTTGGGTGCAACTCATTGGGTGGAAGGCAACATGATGCGAGTGGACTATTTCTCCTGCTCCTTCAGAGCAGCTTTGGAGGTTGTGCCATGGGGAGCAGGAAGAGATGGAAGACCCATTGTACAAGTCTGCTCTGCTCATGCACGGACAGAATTGGATTCAACCCAGTAGCTACAATAGATGGATCAAGCTGGAGGGTTCAAGTGAAAAGCAAGCAACCTGTGAGTCTGTTGTAGGCATAGGTCCTCAGAGGCTAGTCTCACTTTGTCTTGCTCCCAGGTAAGTGTGCATACAATTTCCCTGTTGGTTTTGGTTGGTTATTCTAGTAAGGCATGAAAACAGAATACGCTAAAGACAGCTTTTTAATTATTCTGTTAAAATTTCTCATGCTGCTGTTGCTGTTTTCCCACCCTTTACCATGGATGAGTTATCACAAAGTAAAAAATACTATACTCAAATCAGTTTAAGCACACTCATGCGTGCATGCAGCCTTCCTTCAAGTTCTCAAAAAGGCACTTACAACACAATCCCATATGCATGTGCACTCAGAACTATGTCCCACTGTGATCAATGGAGCTGATTTCCAGGTACAGATGTACAGGACTGCAGCCCTATAGAGAAGGTTCACTAATATGCAAATTTTATTTTAATTTAATTGGATCACTTAAGTCAGTTAAAAGGCAGATGATTAATCAACCAAAAGTTCCTTAATCAGCTGATAGCCCAACTATTAAGGTAAATGAACAGTCAGAGGCAAGGTAATGATCCTCCTGCCCTTATATCATTGCATGTAAAAGGTTAGCAAATATCCCGTGTGTGTGTGTGTGTGTGTGTGTGTGTGTGTGTGTGTGTACACATAATGGGTTTCATTCAAATTGGGTCAAACAGTCAACTAGAAGGTGGGGGGATGAAAATTTCTTAATTTAGTTGACAACATCATTTCTGATTTCAGAGGTAATTCTCTAGAGCATCAGATGCAGATATAAATGTGCACTCAGAAATAATCCCATCAAACCTTTTGCAGACTAATTCTGGAATGACAGGGAGTGATGAGAAAGGGGAATTCTCCTCACTGTACGAAAGTGGTATGGATCTCCCAGTTTACCACTGTTTCCTTGACAAGGAACTCTGATGCATATGGTAAGAGACAGAAAGAGGGGTCAAAGCGGCAGGCAATTGTAAACCAACTGTCAAGAGATGTCTATAAAGGCAGACATTTCGCACCATAATAATCCAGTTTACTTGATGAAAAGGTTATATCTTTCCAAGCAGTCAAGTTAACCATTCAGCAAAAAGAAAAAGGAAAGAAAGAAAGGGGGGGTGGAAGCAGAGGGCGGGCTTAGGAAATTAGAAATAAGTGAATTAATTATATATTGCACAGATCCCAGTGCATAAAGAGGGTGAATCGTAGCATAAAACCTTGACATCACTTATGATTTCAATGGAAATGATACAGAAGCAGTTAGGAATAGGCTTGCAGCCGAGTTCCTGTATTCAGTCATTCATTGCACATACAGCAAATCAGATGCAGGCGGCCAGGAATTGGGCATGCAGTGTCTTCTCCTGGTCAGTGATAGGAAGTATAGGCCCAACACCCTTTGTGAGTGCAGAGGTTCCTCTGACATTAACACTAATGGGGAGAAAGCTAGTTCAGAGAGGGCTCACGCACACACTTTGGAGCCTTTACAGGGCGTGGTATTTGGGAGAACGATCAGTTTGACTACATCTTGAGCTGCCAGTTAAACTCAATAGACTACAGCAAAAACTCTCAGACTGTGGTCCATGGACCACTGCTGGTCTGCGAACCACTCAGGTGCTCTGAAGAAATATGGTTGCAGAACAGTTGACAATATCCGTAACCTGGGCCCACACATTATTGAGGCAGTTTCAAGCAGGGCTGGATTATCAAAGAGGTTAACAAGACCCTAGCCTACGGCCTCTGAGTGACTCAACTGAGAGCAACCCCCCCCCCAATTTCCCTCTTTTTTCGCTACAAGATTCTGCCCTCCCCTACTCCCTCCTCTGATGTCCCAGACACATTTGAGGCGCCCTAAACTCCTCCCCCCCACTTACTTCTTCTGCTATTGTAAAGAATTACACTGTTGCTGTACATTGATTGCTCCATTCATTTAAAACTATAATAAAAATGTGTGTTAATTTGGTGCTGTTGCGGTCTAGCAATCTTCCTTTTAAAAATGACCAGCTAAATGAGTCTTCTCAGTGGCATTGCCTAGGGGACACATGTCTTTTACAAGAGAGCTGGTTTTGGCAATGGTGCTGGAGGAGTAGGTTTGTAAAAGACTCTTTTCGTAGAAATCCTTTGGCCAGGTTCGCCTTATGAAGCCACCACCAGAAGGGTGTCCATGTTGTGTGTGCCATATGTATTCATATGTGCTTGCTTTGAGCAACTCCTTCCTGGTAGGGCAGAATGGTCCTCTGTAGCCCTCGACTGAAGCCTGGTCCAAGTGATGTTATGTACTGAGGTTCTCGCCCTGGGCCAGCAGGGGGATACTGTAGATAGTTTTCACTCAGGACCACATATGCAAATAAGGAGTTGAAAGTGATGTTCAGTGATTGGATAGTTACAGAAAGTTGTTACTGTTGCTTTGTAGTTGAGCTCTATATAAGCAGGTTGGCTGAACCCTTCAGCCCAGTTCTGTTCTGGGCCTGTGAATAAACAAGAGCTATTTGAAGAATTGCTGTGTCGTCTGATATGTTCACCCACAACTTAACAGCTGATAACATCAATCCATGAACATGTGATAGCAATATCACATCAGCCATGTGGACACATAAAATGGTCTTATTGAATCTCATCACTTCTGCGCTCCTGCTGGAGCCATTGATCCAAACTCATACTATAGTTCTGATACTTCTCAGTTGTGACAAGACTCAGTAGCACTCAGTAGCCCCATATGGTCAACTATAAGGATCCTAAGTTCTACATTAAGGCTCAGATCATTTTCTTAAAAATGTGATAAGCACAATCTATAGTAGCAGGTTTGCAATGATATCAACACAGGCAAACACATGTATGATAAATGCAGGCAAGACCTTGGAAATTATTGTTTTTATTAGGATTTTATTTGTTTAATAAATGTTATAAGCTGCCTCAAGCCTCGTTTGGAGAAAACAGCACAGAAATGGAATCATTTATTCAATCAATTAATCAATCAATCAGTACTTTTATTAGGGATGTCACCCAATTAGATAAATCTTCACTGATTAATCATAGGAGTTTTAATCAATTTACATATAAAACAACAAGTTTGGAAGAAGTAAGAATTACCTCCTATGGTTTCAGATGATACACACTGGAGTAGCCTTAGGAGAGGCATTTCCTGCTATGTAAGAGGAAAAAAGGAAAGCCTCTTCTGCAGAGAAGCTGATTAGGGGTGTTTTAAAATATATACCGTATTTTTCCATGTATAACACGCCCCCATATATAAGACACCCCCTATTTTTAGGGACTCCAATTTAAGATATCCCCACCATTCACTATCCATGTATAAGATGACCCACAGTTTTTCACATAATTTTGAAGTAAAAAAACCTAGTCTTAGAAACAGAAAAGTACGGTACATGAAGCAGTATATAAATAAAAATATAACATTACTAAAATAATTTACGTTAAAAAAAACCTTGTTCATTTAAGGAAATTCAACATTCCTCTCCCCTCCCCCTCGCCCACTGCCCTAGGTATTGTGACAAGGACATGAGCTGTGAGCCAAAGGGTGAAAAGAAAAGGACTCTCAGCGTAGGGCGAACAGTCAGAGCACAAGATGCTGGCCAGTAAGATGTTAAGAGACCAACATCTAGAGGATGTCGTGTTTGCTACTTCCTAGTGCATGAGTTTATGCCACAGGAGCTCAAACACAGCCTCCCAAGGTCTTTATTCACAACTTTTGGGAAGTATATTCAGCATACAGGAGTGTGAATGGAGCCATTCAAAGGGCACCTGAATTCAGATTCAGAACATGGAATAGGCACAGGTAGTGTTGACCTTAAGCCAATCATACTTCAACAGCCACATATGTTTAATAAATCTCCTAATTTTGCTGGAGGGTGCAAAAACAAGAGATTTGTCAGTTTCCTAGTAGGGATGACTGGTCAGCTCTCTGTAGTGTGGTGCAGTCACAAATCGTACAAGTCCCTTTTTTCCTTTCTACTCTTGGCCTGACTTATCCTGTTAGTGACTGATTTCGAAACTTGGTGCCTTTCTACTAGAAAGCAACAAGGAGAGTTTAATTTGGATGAAAATTTTTCCCATCTTCAACTATGCCGGTGGCGGGGAGGTAAACAAAGAGAGAATATTTTTAATTAACTCCCAAGGATGTTGCTTCATTGGCATATTTATTTCAGTTTTATTTTCTCATTTATTCCACTGTATCAAAATTACAGGCTGCAGATGCAGTTTCCGGAATTGTAATGTCAGGATCTACAATTCCACTTTTGACTTTTAGAGAACTATTATAACAGAGTGTTTTTCATTAAAACACAGAGATAACGTTTTTGGCAACAGATGAGGCTAACTATTGAACTGGCCGCAATGGAAATATATGTGCTTATGACTGCTTATTTATTTTAATTTTGGTTGTAAGCCCCCTTGGGTTATTTTAAAATAAAAAAAATTAAAAGGTGGGTATAAATAACTAGTAAAGTATTAGTCATTGGCTTTATTTGGAGAGTTAAAAAAGCCACACAATGTGAATTTATAAAGCAAGTCCCATGGAATTTCACTTACTTTAGGTCTGGGGACTGAGATGTGTCTTTGCCCCCAGCCTGTATGGCCAGTTCTCAGGGATTATGGGAGCTGTCATTCAGCAATACCTGGGGGCCACAGGTTCCCCACCCTTTCCATAAACTATATGGGGCAGCTGTCACAAAGCATATTACCATATTGGCCCAAATATAAGCCGCACCTGAATACAATCCGCACCTTTAAAATTGGGGGGGGGGAATACCCGAATATAAGCCACTCCCTTAAAATTCCGCAGGAACTAACACCCGTTCCGTTTTACCGTATGTCTGTTTCACCAGCGATATCGTAAAAGCCAATTTTTGTAAGGTCACAATGTTGAGCCACACTTTTAACTTTTCACAGGGGGAATTTGGGGGGGAAAGTGAGGTTTATATGCAGGCCAATACGACATTTTATTTTATTTTATCTTTTCTTCCTTCCTTCCTTCCTTCGTTTTGTTTTCTCTTTTCTTCTTTATCTTTATTGAGATTAATTTGGTTTTTTTATTGTATTGTATGTTGAAGAGTTTCAATAAACATTCATATATGTGAGAAAGCATTTTTGTCCCTCTCACACTGTGCCCTGGGAGTGGGATGATGATATGTAAACTGTGCAGGGAGACTGTTTCTGACTGTGGCCTGGATTCAGACTGAGCCATGTTTAGAGTAGACCAACTGACAGCAATGGAACTGAAGTTAGGCAGAAGTAGGTCTAATCTCAGCGTGGCCCAACCCCTTTCTCTGCCAATTCTCTGGGTGTGATTGTACCAGAAACATGTTATCAAGCAGCTGTGGGCTGCTATGTCATGAAATATACACAAATATGACAATGCTGAACAAATTAGGAAAAGATAGGAGTTAATGAAGCCGAGCTCTAAGAGGAAATATTGCAAAATGGCACATTTACTCAGGACCTCGGTGGTATGTAAGTTTTCACTGTTTTACTGATCATCCCTGGAGCTGTTAAAAATTGCATTGTTATAGCTGCTGATTGGAGCTTTATATCTTTTCCTTTTAAAAAAGAAGAAGGTGATGTTGTAGGTGATGTTGCTGTGTTGTATTATATTATTTATGTACAATGATTTATTTCTTGGAGTTAAGAATAGGACTGGGATAAATTGTGTTCGCTGAGCCCGTATTTTATACAGTCTGTATATGATGTTTGTTTGTTAATGTGAGGTGTGATATGCCTAATAAAGGATTTTGAATTGAAATTTAAAAAGAAGAAGCAAATCACAACCCTATATGGTATTTTGAGTTTTTGGCATCAGATGGGCTACAAATTTAATTTTTAAAATGCTTGACACAAATGTAGAGAGAGAGAGAGAGAGAGAGAGAGAGAGAGAGAGAGAGAGAGAAATGGTATCTGTGGTACGAAGCAGTCCTGGGCTTGAAAATAAAAGATCTGCGGAAGGTGTGTGGCTGGGGGAGGAGATGAAAAGCTGTTTCTTTGGAATAATAGGTTTTAAATTGGAGGCCTGTGCTTAAAACCCAGAGGCAATAAAAAGGGGGTCAAAATGGAGAAAATTGCACAACTCTTACATTACTTTAAAAGACAATAATTTCCTTTTCAGAAATGGTTCCTTTTTTAAAAAAAAGAGAGGTCTGTGACAATAGATGCCATCACTTAGAGTCCATTGCTCAATAAAAGAGTGGCCACGAATTCGAAGATTTTATGCAACTTAAATGTTTGCAGAAGTGGTCTATGAAATGCCACCATTTCAGAACACTGGACTCATTTTGAGTGGAAAGACTTAATCTTTGACCTAAAGATACAATTTGGACCATGAAAATGACCTTTTTGGAGTGATTGTGTGGACAGGGAATTTGACTTTGTTTATGCGGCTAATTCACTTATAATTATTTACATTTCTGCTACATGTTTTTAATGGCTTACAATAGGTCTGCTTTGATTCTTCACTGCTGTGTACCATCACTGGTCATTTCCACTGGTACAAAGCAAGCGAGGCAGGCATCAACTCTGAACAGATACCTTTTTAATAACCTGCTTGCTACTCCCAAGGATCTTAGAATCAGGGCCAAAACATAGAAAACTGGTCTTTTAGCTGATCTGATGTAATGAGCTCTGCTTCACATCTCTCCCACTGAGGCAGCCTGCTAGCATGGCTGCTACCAGGTGACAATTGTCGGGTAGACAATTGTCTCAATGAACACACATATATGTGCCTCTTCATTCATGGAGGGAAGAAATGAAAATAAGACAGAAGCCTTACTTCATTACGGCAGAATCACACTGAGGGACTGTTCATATTACAATGCAACACTATAATTTTTATCTATATATTGGAAATGGTTAGGGGGAAATAGTCTTGCTGCTCTGAAGCCAGGTGCCCCCCAAACTTCACCTACCAAGGCTTCATCATTTTACATCACTTTTTGGCTTGTGCCAGAGTTACCCAAGTTAAGATGATAGCTACGTACAAGTTAGAATGTAGAAGTAATGCATGGGTTTTCTTCTGTTGGGGTCAATTTGGAGATGCAACTCAAAGAACTTCTGCTTCTGCTTGGCATTTGTGTTTTCTCTGCCAGCACTCCTGCAGAAATTCAACCCACGAAGTTTTCCATCGCCGCACCACTTGTTGAATCTATGCATTTGTTGTTTTAAGAAATTTGTATCTCACCTTTCCACCCAAGTTGCTCAAAGTGGCAAATAACACAAGACAAGCAGCGTCGACATAAATACAGGAGTTTGGATTTGATATCCCGCTTTATCACTACCCTAAGGAGTCTCAAAGCGGCTAACGTTCTCCTTTCCCTTCCTCCCCCACAACAAATACTCTGTGAGGTGAGTGGGGCTGAGAGACTTCAGAGAAGTGTGACTAACCCAAGGTCACCCAGCAGCTGCAGGTGGAGGAGCGGAGACGCGAACCCAGTTCCCCAGATTACGAGTCCACCGCTCTTAACCACTACACCAAACCAAACTAAAAAAAAGTATTAAAGTAGCATGCTGAAGGGCCGAGCTTTCCACCAGCACAGGGAGCTTCTCCAATAAACGTGAACAGAACATATTTCCCTGAGGGGATTGTATCTCTAAAATAGGAAAGGGGAAGTCATGGCCCCCTCCTGATGACATAAACTCCAACAGCTCCAAAAATGCTGGGAATGTCACAAAAACCCGTACGCCATCACAGCTTCCCACTTTGTCACGCAGAGTCCCAAATTCCAACGGGCCTTCAGTACAGCATTTCAATGTGTTACTGGAAGTTCATATCTGTGTGTCTCTTGCACGTGTTTCTTAGATCTATGCCTCCCTCTCCCTCCCCCTTTCACTCGATATGGCATCACTTCTTGTTTTTTGTGAAAACAAGATCTGGGTCATTTGAATGTCCCTAAGATCTCCCTGCTACTCAGTTGGTCAGTCTCCCATGAAGAAAGTAGTGGGTGGGGAATACCTTGCTGCTCTTGTTGCCCTGATTGAATGTTATTTTTTAAAAAATTTAAGTCTATTAAGAATAATCTAGCCTACCTTGCAATTCGGACCTAACAAATTTAAGTCCTACAACCAGTTTTCAATACCATGTGTTCTATACCAATGCAAATAAGCATAGTAACCCACTTGTTACGGTATTTTTGGCTACAAAAGAACATTCTCCCGGACCCTGTGCTTTCAAGAGAATATGCTTTTCTTTAGGGATATACATTACATGTCAGCTTTTTCTACTTGGTAGACCCCATTCAGCTGAACGTAATATTGTCCACATAGATTTCTTGCCTGATCACTCTGTCCAGTATAGGTACATTTTGCAAACATTCCTCTCACTTACCGTAAGTGTTAGTTTTCCACATTCAGGAAGATTTTAAAGCAAGTGATTCTATATAAACACACACACACACACGTGTATTAGGTGTTTGTACGACTACCACCCCAGATCACTTCTTTCCCCCCCTCAAATATATTTTTTTAAGTGGTTCTAAAAGTATATCCATTCCAGGCAATTGAAAAATGAAGAATTTTGCCAGTATCAATGCCTATCTGTCACAGTGGCTATGTTCTACCTCCACTGTTGGACTCAGTCCACCTCAGAATACTAGTTGTTAGGAATTACAGGTGGGGAGTGTGCCGTTGCACTCAGGATGTGTTTGTGGGCTTCCAATGGGCATTTAAACCATGAGAAGGGAATGCTGGACTATAGGGGTACCAACTTGAATAAAATATTGGGGGGCAGCTAAACCCCACCTGACATAATCGATCACAAGATGCGGCACACGCACACCATTTGAATGGCAATGTCCCTCAACTTGGGGGGGCAGCCCCCTCAAATATTTTGTTGTGGGGGGCGAAGGGACCTGGCCCCCAGGAGTTGACTCCTATGCTGGACTAGATGAGCCTCTTACATTTTCTTTCTTTTAGATACAACCCTCAACAAAGTGGTATACCACAGTCTAAAGAGCATATACCGCTATATCAATTTGACCACAAACGGAGGCCACAAATCTGGATACAGGGGTACCTCGCAAGACGAATGCCTCGCAAGACAGAAAACTCGCAAGAAGAAAGAGTTTTCCGTTTTTTGAGGTGCTTCGCCAGACGAATTTCCCTATGGGCTTGCTTTGCAAGAAGAAAGCCCATAGGGAAATCTCCGGGGACCTCTTTTAAAATGCTGGCGGTCGGGAGCAAAGACTTTCGCCCACCGCCGGCCTTCAGAAGAGGTCCTGGACCTCTTCTGAAGGCCAGCGGGGGGCAAAAGTCTTTGCTCCCCCCCGCCTGCCTTCCCGGGATAGCGGAGAAGCGCAGCGCGTTTCTCCGCTATCCTGACGGCTTTTGAAGGCAGGCTGGGGGGAGCAAAGACTTTCGCCCACCGCCGGCCTTCAGAAGAGGTCCTGAACCTCTTCTGAAAGCCGGCGGGGGGCAAAAGTCTTTGCTCTCCCCCGCCTGCCTTCCCGGGATAGCGGAGAAGCGCAGCACGTTTCTCCGCTATCCCGACGGCTTTTGAAGTCTCCGTTGTCCCGGGGGCTTTTAAAATGCTGGCGGGCGGCAGCAAAGCCCTCCTGTCCCCGGAGCTTGCGGGGCGGGAGGTGGGGAGAAGGGCTTTTCTTCCCACCGCCAGCCTTCAGAACAGCCTTCTGAAGGCTGGCGGTGGGAAGAAAAGCCCTTGTCCACCCCCCAGCCTTCAGAAGAGGTCGGGGGACAGACTGTCCCCGGACCTGGTCTGAAGGCGGTTTCCATAGGAACGCATTGCTTGATTTTCAATGCATTCCTATGGGAAACCGTGCTTCGCAAGACAAAAAACTCGCAAGAAGAAAAAACTTGCGGAACGAATTAATTTCGTCTTGCGAGGTACCACTGTATTGGTGTATGGTGTAGTGGTTAAGAGTGGTAGACTCGTAATCTGGTGAACTGGGTCCACTTCCCCGCTCCTCCACATGCAGCTGCTGGGTGACCTTGGGCTAGTCACACTTCTCTGAAGTCTCTCAGCCCCGCTCACCTCACAGCGTGTTTGTTGTGGGGGAAGAAGGGAAAGGAGAATGTTAGCTGCTTTGAGACTCCTTTGGGTATATAAAATCCAAACTCCTCCTCTTCTTCTATATTGGAAGAACAATATTGGGCGGGGGGGGGGAGTCAACCAGAAGTCACTGGATAGGACAGGAAGTTACTACAAAAGTTCCGCTACATATTATTGCATTCAGTGGCCCTGTGTCACGGAAACCCCTCCCAACCCCTCCATTGACTTTGCTTGATTTTATTGAAGTTTAGTTGTTTAGCTCGAGTACATCCTACGCAGAACACTTCCCGCTGTGACTAATAAATATTTAGCAACACGAAACCAAAGAGATTTGCTAAACTTGAAACAATAACACCAGAAAGAAAACAATCACTAACTGACCACTGAGCTTCCTCATTTTATTAATGGCGTACATGCCAGTGTAACCAATTAGACTGTACTGCAATATATGGCTCCACCGACGAGGCAATACGATGACTTACTTTGTGAAAATGAGAGGCGAACGAGTTTTCCGAGAGCAAGGGCTTCGTATTATTGAAGTTAATCATACTGTTCTCTCTCTCGCTCTCTCTCTCTTTTATTATGGTTCAGTCTATGGAAGTTCGCTGGAACGCAAACAGTGAGGAATAAATGAAGTTAGCTTTGGACTCTGCATGTGACAGTGGGGGACCAGGCCGGGTTTAATTCAACCTGGCAGAGCCCTCTTGAATTGTGTCACTTGTAGAATTTGCACTCGACTTTGGGAAACATTAAACTGTTCTCGCCACTGAGAACTAATTAAGAAATCTGCCCCTCCATGGCTGAGCTTATTTTGTTCAGGTTGACTGCTTGTTCAAGTCTGGATGCTCATCTAATGTACACTGTGACCAACTATTTCAGTTGGATTAAGGTAATTACCTAGCTCAACACTTTTCTGATACATTTTGCAATAATGGAATCCAGCGCTTTTATACGCTCCTCAAGCCACACTTTAAAGTGCAAATTTTGGCTCGAGAATAGGCTCAGTAATCCAAGGTCTTCATTAACAAATAGTCTACAGGGCAGCCGAGCGCAGGCACACTGACCGTATCTAAGCTTCGAAATGCCTGAGCTTTTGTGAAAGGCCTTCTCTTCAAAGTGTAACAAAGCGCTAATCTGAAAGATAGATGGAGATATAGCTCTGCTCCAGTGTTTAGGGCTAGGCTGGGGCAGGGCTGATTCCTCTCTCAGATGGGGAAAAAAGACTTCGCCGGTGGCTATTATGACTTTAGAAAGAGAGTAGGCAGATTCATCAATTACAGTTGACCATATACTGGTTGGAATATCATTTGGGGCCTTTTCCCTCACTCATTAGCAGCCATGTGCAAGTGCACTAAAATCTATCAAATTTCTGAAACAGCACGGAAACTGAAACGCAATCATCCTTTGAAATTTGCACTTATCTGAATTTTGCAGTGCAGTTTTCCAACTGGGGTTTAAAGGAAATGGATATATTAGATAAAAGAGTGCATTGAAATGAAACTATCAGTGAAAAGAGCGTACAAAAATGCACTGTACTAGGAGATGTTGCTTGCAAAAAGCAACAACAATAGGCACATCAGTCAAAACTGCATACAGATTTGCAGATTGCAAATCGTTGCGGAAATGGGGAGAATTGAAATTAAGACTGAAGAAACGAGAAACCAAGAGCACCAAAGCTAACAGATCCTTCCAACTCTAATTACGATTGCTTATCAATGTGTAGCACCAATAACTGCACAGTAGGGTTCCACTGGCACCCATGTATGTAACATAACTTGCCTTAGAGCTAAAAGGTAAAGGGACCCCTCACCATTAGGTCCAGTCGTGACCGACTCTGGGGTTGCGGCGCTCATCTCGCTTTATTGGCCAAGGGAGCCGGCATACAGCTTTCGGGTCATGTGGCCAGCATGACTAAGCCACTTCTGGCGAACCAGAGGAAACACCGTTTACCTTCCCTCCGGAGTGGTACCTATTTATCTACTTGCACTTTGACATGCTTTCAAACTGCTAGGTTGGCAGGAGCAGGGACCGGGCAATGGGAGCTCACCCCTTCACGGGGATTCGAACCACCGACCTTCTGATCGGCAAGTCCTAGGCTCTGTGGTTTAACCCACAGTGCCACCCGCATACCAGCCGCCTTAGAACTAGGTCCAGGCAATTTTATGACTGGTGATGGTATGCTTGTGGTAGAAGACAGATGGATCCTTGGGAGTGTGCACCACTATGGTTTTTTTTGGGGGGCAGAGGTGGAGCTAGCTGCTCCGGCACCCGGAGCAGCGCACATGCTGTGCACCCATGGTGGGGCCATAGGGGTGGGGCGAGCGTCCCAGGGGGCGAGACGCCCATGGGGGCTGGAGTGAGCCACCCATGGCAGGCTGCTTCCTGGGCGGGGGGGGGGAGTCATGCCACTTTGTCAGCAGCCTTCCTCCCTTCCCTCTTCCTTTTGACAGTTTGGGGGAGGCTCCCCCCCCCAGGAAGCAGCCCGGGAGCAGGGGGCAATGGCACGCTGGCCGCCCGTGACTCCCAAGCCTCCCCCGAGCTGTCAAAATGAAGGGGGAAGGGGGGAAGGCCGGCGGCAAGGTGACGTAGCTCTGCTCCTTCCCCCAACAGCCCGTGATGACACCCAGGGCAGACCGCCAGCACACTTCCTCCACCCCTGGGGGGGAACATGACACAGAAGCATGGAAGGGAAATGTGCACACATGTGGCCTAGTGTGCTGGTCCAACGGGTTACCTGAGAGGCGAGGTCCAAGTCCGGTCCATGGTCAAAGGTGCAACGTGGAGGCAGGCCATAGTAGCTGAAGCTGGGTGCAGGGCAGGGAGCCGGGTAAAGTCAGGAACAGGCTTGCAAGCAGGGAGCCAAGGCGGGTCAGGAGCTCAGGCAGGAAAGCAGGACAGGGTGCACACAGGAACAGGCTACCAACAATGTTACTCCTGCAACCTGGGAGTGGGGCTGACTGGCTTTTATTTGCCCTGAGGCATAGGGCGGCCCCGATCCTCTGGTGACTCGCCTCTCCTGGTCTGGAGGCGAGCACTCCTCCTGCGGGAACTTAGTTCCCTCCGCCTCTCTGCCCTGAGCCTCTGCAGCTCAGGAGAGGCTGGAGGACCCAGAGGCAACCTCCTCTTCCCCTGACGGGGCTGAGAGTGGAGCACCTGCAGGCAATGGGTCCTCCATCCCCTCAGGGGCCAGAGCAGACTCAGCTGGTGCCTGCACCTGAGGATCCAGCACAGGTGAGGACCCTTCAGGCTCAGGCCCCAGCCCCGACTCAGCTGGTTCTGGAGGCGGGGACTCCTGTGCAGGCTGGGATCCCTCAGGTTCAGCATCCGAGTCCGAATCCCAGGCCATCACACCTAATCTCCAAAATCTTTGCCACTTTATGCAGGGGAGGGAGGAAAGTGTTAAGTGAGGAATAACTTGACGTCATGCACAAGCATGCACACACTGTAGTCGGTTACTGGGTCTGCTGAACTAGCACTGAGCAAAATGTTTTCTAATCTGGATCATTTCTACTGAAACAAACGTGTCAGGTGGCGCAATGGGTCATTGCATCTGGCTGTTGACCAGAGGTTGGTGGTTTGAGCCCACCCAAGGATAGCTGTGGGCAGGATTCTTGCATGGCAGGGGGTTGGACTAGCCTCTGAGTCCCTTTCAAATGTATGATTCTGAGACTGACTGACTTTCACTGTGAATCAATGGGTGCTGAGTATGACTCAGTCAATTGATTTCAATGGATCCACTCTGAGTATGACTTAGTTGGGTATCGCCCATCATAATTTCCCCAACAGTTTTCCGATTTCCAGTATTTAGTTCCCAACAACAGATGATGGCTACATTTGGATAGAATATAAACCATGGTTTAGTGCAGCAGCAAGTCTTGAGCTCCCATTCTCCCTCTCTCTCAAGCAAGGGGAGGTCATTTAAAGCTTCTGTAGTTTGTAACTAAGTACAATTTCCGGGTTCAGCTGAACATGGGAAACGGTGATTTCTTACAAACCATAACTGGAATCTTTACTGTTTCCTTCCTAGCATGTAAAGCAGAGGTGGTGAACCTATTGCCCTCCAAATGCTCCTGGACTCCAGCTCCCATCATCCCTGACCATTGGCCATGCTGGCTGGTGCAATGGTAATTATAGCCCAACTTGTGAAGGGTCACAAGCTCTGAGCTCCTTGTGTGAAGGATGAAGGGGAGAGGGAGTGTTTATATTTATTACTTCTTTATAAAAGTACTTGCATGCTGCTAAATCACAAAACATACCTAAGCGGCTTGCAACATTACAAAGCTAGAAACCATACAAAAAAAGCACAAAGTGTTCGACCCTGAGGCTCATTTTTGCAATTGTGTAATGACAAACCATGGTTTAGCGTTGCATCTGAAAGCCGCCATTGCTTCGCAGATGCTCTGTGCAGATTTTCTAATGTGATTCTACAACTCCAAGAGTAGAACACTAAAGGCATGGCTTCATCTCTTGAAAATAAAAGGCTACCACATGTTGGCTAAACCCCAAGTACTAGTGAGCTTCTTACAGAAGCCAAAGTTTAGAACATTATAGCAGCAAAATACTGGAAAAGAAACATACCGAGAATACGATGGCCATGCCACCTATTTCTAGAGAATAGCTCCCAGATGTTTTCAGACCAACATGAATATGGCATTCTGGTTGTCTACTCCGGAGTCCATCGTAAAAGCCCATGCTGCATATTATTTTAATATTTAAATAGTTACAATGATCTGCAGTCTTGGGGGTTATGCTGCAGATATGAATTGCTCTCCAAAGTCAAGTGGGAAAAAAACATCCACAACAGTACTTTGTGTTGCCTTCTGATGAGCTTTGAACAGGCTTAGCAGAAGAGCCCCCACACATATGAACCCCCACCACCACGCATAGGCAATTATAAATGTGCATATAATTAAATAGATTAGAATATGCAAATAAGAAAATGCTAGACAGCGAGAACCTAGGCAGAGGTGACAATCACAGGCACTTAACAGAAAGGTTCCAAATGCTACCAGTTAGGAAAATCTTGCCCTGGGAATTCCATTTATGAAGCAAGGGTCCAAGATTTTGAACTATTTGCTCATCTGCTGGCAACATTCAGAAACAACTTTTATTCTTAAGGCACATACACCCCAGGGGGGCTGCAACATAAAACTAAACACAGCCATTATAACGGCGTCAGAACGTTGGTATTAATATATTAATGATAATGATACTTTGGCTCCATTATAATCTTTCCGCTATCACAAATTAATTAATAATAATAACTAAACAAATAAAGGAGCTAACATTTTGCTGCCCTTTCACGACACCTCAAAATTGGTTGCCTCAGGTTGTTACCTCACAACCTAATAGTAGGGTCGGCTCTGAGCCCATAACTGTTCAGGAAACCATAATGTCAGTGGGGAAACTGGATAGATATTGTTTTAAGTCGGAGCAGTTACTACCTAATGTTTCCAAATGTTAAATACTTGCATTAAAAACCCAAAATGGAGCCTCCTTGCAGAATATGTGGCCTGGAAACCTGGAGGAGGAATGTTGTGGCTCATTCTAGTCCGTTCTGCTTCTTATGACAGCCTCCCTCAGTGAGCCGATGTGTGGGCTACAATGTAGGTCTCTGTTGCCCCTAAGAAGTGGAATGCTCATAAATTGCTCGACAAGAGCCTTTTCTTTTTCCTTTTTTTCTCCTGAATGGGGAAAACTACACATTTGGTTCTATGTCTTTCCAAGGCAATAAAACTGCTTTGAATTCTTTGGGCTTTTGCACAAGCGTCGTTTTCATTTTTTAAAAATCCTACTCATTATTTCATGGGAGTGTTATTATTACCACCTGATTTGCAGGCATGCTGTCAAAGCTTATTTGCGGCCATAGGGCAGAGATGGAGATGCAAGACGCCATATACAAGCTGGAATATTGCGCAAGAATGCAATGGATTGGGGGGGGGGCAAGAAGTGTTTCCCAACTGCAAGCCTCTGATTGCATTTCTCCTAGATAATGTAACAGATTTCAAGGCACAGCAATCATTTGTGGTTAAAACGACTCTTGACAAGTGCAGCGTTATTTGCAAAGAGCTGCTTTAGGTGCTCAAAGGCGAACATCCCAACATACCCTCCGAGGACTCCCCCTCACTTTTAAAGTATTATTTCTCCACATAATCCACTTTTTATATTCCTTCCTTTTCTGCAATCAGTATTTAACTATGCAGCTTCAATGGAAGAGGATTTAAAGGAAAACCACCAAAAGGAAATCTGTATTTGCTTTTCATAATTTCACGGCAACCAGGAACAAAGGCGATCTGCCAGGCGCCGTATAGAGATATATGTCTTCTTTTCATGTCTCCACAATCAAAGATGCAGCTGGGAAGGAATACCAAACATTTTTTATTGATCTGCCTTAAAAAGGTAACCAGGCTAGCACGCTTGCCTTAATCGGGTTTTCCACGCTTCCTTTAGTCGATTGTCACGTACCAAACTAGCTGGAAAGAAATATCTTCCGCACTAAACAGGATAAGTCAAAGCAAACTTTAGGCATTTTCGCTTTCTAGACGTTTTGTCACACCGGAGATTGGCAAGGCTGATCTTGCACGCTTACCACTCTCAGTTCTGAGGCCACCTCTGATGTGAACAAAACTAGCTGAAATAGATTTGACTCTAACGTTACTCCAGTAGCTGCCACACAGCCCATTTCTTTTTACAGAAGCTAGACAGAATGCATTTAGGGACCCACAGTATGTCAGGAGGGGCTTAGATTATACAGCTTTGTGCGTCCTTCTCTAAGCCATTGCGCTACTGGGAAGCAGTGTAGGTCACTGCAGAACTTCAGCTTTGCACTAGGGAAGTCCCAGGTTGAATCTCCAGCATCTCTGGTGGACTTGTAAAAGGGTAAAAGAGTATTGGGAAATGATACATAATGAATTGAGAAAAATGTTCCAAAGTACTCCCCCCAAACACACACACACACACACCCAGAGTCCTTTCTGTTGTGGATAATTCAGACCGAAATTCCCAGGCATCAAAAAAGGTTATTTATGTATGCCACTACTGGGGCCCATGTTTTGTTAGCCCAAAAATGGAAAATGAGCAAGGTCCCAACCAAAGAAGAATGGCAACTTAAATTGACAGAATATGCGCAGCTTGCAGACTTAACATACAGAATAAGTGAACAAGAAGAACATACGTTTAGAGAAGATTGGAAAACGTTAATTGAATATATAGGAAATAACTGTGTACAGCTGAAAATGCTGGCAGCATTAAAATAAATTCAACAGTGTAAACAAGTTTTGATGGATACAATAATGGAATACTGAATGGTTTAGTTTTTGTAAAATACGCAGGGATTTATGATATGCAAAATGAACCATGGAAAAAGAAGAAGGGAAGTCATTGATATTTTAAGGCTGTAAAAATGAGTACTTTAAATTGTAAAACAGAAAATTTAATAAAAATTATATTTAATAAAAAAAAATCCCCAGCATCTCCAGATACAGCTGGACCCTTGCCTGAAACCCTGAAGAATCACTGGCAATCAACATGGGCAATACTGACCTAGATGGAAGCTATAAGGTAGCTTTCTGTTGGGACGATTCAGGAAAGATGAAGCAGTTCTTCATGCGGAGCATAGTTCAGCCATGGAACTCGTTCCCACAGAAGGCAGTGATGGCCACCAACTTGGATGCTCTAGAAGAAAACAGGACAAATCCACAGAGGAGAATGCTATCAATGGCAACTAGCCATGATGGCTTTTGCTCTGCGTCCACAGACAGAGGCAGTAATGCTTCTGAAGACCAGTTTCTGAAAACCACGAGAGGGCAGATGGTTCTTGTGCTGAGGTCCTGCTTGCGGGCTTCCCACAGACATCTGGTTAGCAACTGTGAGAACAGGATGCTGGACTAGATGGGCCACTGGCCTGATCCAGCAGGCTCTTCTTCTGTTCCTCTATTCCCTTGTCCTCTGTACCAACCATCATAGAAGCCAACTCCTAGGGGCTGAAGTGTGTTCAGCTCCTCCTCTAATAAAGCATTTGAGGGGGGCCACCGCCCAAAGTTGATGGCCATTGCCTTTCAAATGGTGCATGTGTGCAGCGCCATGTGATCAATTACGTGGGGAATGGCTTACCACCCCCCCCCCCGTATTTTATTCAAGTTGGCACCCTTGCCAACCGTATACATATTTGGTTGTGAGGAAGAAGCCCTGTACAGCTCAAAGACACCCAACCACCCACCTGTTAAAGGAAAGGTTAATTCAGGAGAACGTAAGGTAAGTTTATGTGTGTCAAAAGAAACATAAAATAGGCAGCCAAAGGAAATGCATGCATGTCAAGAGGCCTATTAAACAGATATTATGAGCAATATCTTTGTCTCAGCTGATGGAGGCTGTCCTGAAGCAATGACGAGTTGTGGCACATTAAGGACCAACCCAGTTATGATGGCATATGCTTTTGTGGACTGCATTGTGCCTACAACATATTTATTATGGCATAAGCTTACCGTCCATTTCAGCAGGAGCATGAAGTCTAGCTGCTTAGTCAACATTAAACAAAAGCCCTGACAAAGTTCATTTGGTTATGCTTATCAAGGGAAGAAACTCTTTGCTAGAGTGTGATTTCATAACTCTTTATAAGGAAGATTCAGTCTTGAAAAATTCACTCCTCCTATTTTGCTTAAATAGTGGGGCTGGGTGGCAAAGAGCGACAAGGTTTAAAATCGTAATGTAGACATTGTCACCATACAGTCATACCTTGGGATAAATACGCTTCAGGTTGAGCACTTTTGGGTTGAGCTCCGCGGCGACCTGGAAGTAATGGAGCGCATTACTTCCAGGTTTCACCGTTCGCGTATGCGCAGTCAAAATGACGTCACGGGCATGCGCAGAAGTGGTGAAATGCAACCCGCGCACGCGCAGTCGCATCTTACATTCTGTTCGGGATTCGAACGGGGCTCTGGAACGGATCCCGCTTGCATCCCAAGGTACCACTGTATATGTTTATTTAGTTCCAAACGAAGGTGGAATATAGTTTCACTATACTTTTGGGAACAAAGGACAGGAGGCTCTGATAGGCTGAGACTCCCTTTGGTAGGCATTGCAATGAAGGTCACTATCAAACTCATTTCCACTGCAGGCTTCTATCAATAGTCATCACTCAAAAATCCATCCTGGTTTTCTAAGTTGCCACTCAGCAACATTCTGTTGTGGAGGCACAGAATGTGTAGCACACAGTGGTTTAGCTACCAATCTTGCTATTTGTGGACTTGTGCTCACTCTTACTTGTCTGCTAAATTTGCTTTTGTTCATCACACACCAGGTGAGTGTTCTGATGGTTTTTATTAAACTGGGGGCAGGGGGGGAATGATCAAGTAAAATGTTATGAGGCCCTTCTTCTCTCAAGAGCAGTTCCTTCCAGGTACTTCACAGGGATGTGCGTTCCATCTTCCTCCAGGGTCATCAAATGCATAAAAACATACCTGGAAAGACCCAATTTTCCCACTGATGTAGAACCCGTGTTGACCATATAACAAACCAGGCCAAGCATGGCGAAAAAGGAACAAGAGGCAAATTCAGCTTTCTTCTAGCTTTTCCTTTTCTTTACAGGACTAGCACTTCTCTTAGCAGGTAAATTACCTATTTTCATTTTGCTCTGATACAGTATTCAATTTGCCTTCTGGTTGAAAATATACTTCAGTAATTAAAACAAGCAGATTGGATAAGCCCATTTCTACCATTATTTTTTGACTAAGTAGAAGAAAAGTAAGTTTTATGATTGCTCTAGCCATGCTAATTTAATGTACTTCGATTATTTAATCTCAAAATGGACCCATTCCAAATAAAGTAATATACTTTACAACAGTATCGTGTAGGAAATAATTAGGTTGCAAGTTCTGGAGGCTTTAATATGGATGAAATTATATAACTATCTTTGCATTCTGCACAAGGCCCTATTAAATGCACTAGCCTGCGATGTTGCTGGCTGTCAGAAAGCAAAATGAAAAATAGTTTTAATAGCTGCTCTTTGACCTGTTTTATATTTTATGTCAATTATAACAGCACACAACCATGCATAATTATGAAGCATAGAGGCATTAAAACGTACACATAATTTGTGTTCTTATGGCAAACATTGCAGGAGGGTTTAGAAAACAAACTGGCGATTTCCTATTGTTGTAAGTCATCTGAACAGTTATATATTGGGATTAAATATCTTAAGACAGATTTGTCTTTCCATCTGTCTTGAGTAATTTTAAAGAAATATTTTTTGAGATGGACAAAAATCCCTGCATAGACACAACTCGCTGCCATCTGTACTCTCTCTCATAACACAGTGTGTAGGTTCCAGCGCGAATAGCAAAGTAACCCTGGAAGATATACAGATTTGTCATCTGAACATCATTTTTAAAATGATCCAATTTATTCACAGCAGGAGTTTCCTTTTGGCACTGCCGCAATCATCCTTGTTTTGGGACATTTGGGGCAGAAAGACCGATTAATTTTATTTTTGCAATGCATCCCACTTTCTTAAATACACAATGACTGGAGAAAATAGCTTGATAACACTTCCTTCTTCTTTTTGAGCTCTGAACACAGAAGTATTATTAAGTAGCATTTAGATTACTACAGTTTTTGTCACAGGGAAAAGTATGACTCGGTCCAATATACCTGAAGGAGCGTCTCCACCTCCATCGTTCTATCTGGACACTGAGGTCCAGCGCCAAGGGCCTTCTGGCGGTTCCCTCGCTGTGAGAAGCCAAGTTACAGGGAACCAGGCAGAGGGCCTTCTTGGTAGTGGCGCCCGCCCTGTGGAACGCCCTCCCACCAGATGTCAAAGAGAAAAATAACTACCAAACTTTTAGAAGACATCTGAAGGCAGCCCTGTTTAGGGAAGCTTTTAATGTTTAATAGGTTATTGTATTTTAGTGTTTTGTTGGAAGCGGCCCAGAGTGGCTGGGGAAACCCAGCCAGATGGGCAGGGTATAAATAAATAAATAAATAAATAATAATAATAATTAGATGCTGTGAAGAAACCAACTGGGGTGGCGTGGGGAGTGAGTGTGTGCCATTCATCTAGGGTTATGTTTTGATCTGCTTTCCTTTGGACCACATCACTGAGGCTGAGAGGTGGGAGGGGTCTTATCATCTGGGCAACCCAGGACCTCCATACACACTGCCTAGGCGTGTGCCCCAGAAAGGTCACTTCGGTGCTGCAAACACAGCAAAAACAACACGGAAGACAAAAACATGTCTCACATATCTGTCTCTGCAGCCACAGCAGGCGTTGTAACGAGCGCTTTTTTTCAAGAAAAATAGGTGCCGGAACTCAGGATGAAATTGTTGTAGTAAGTTGCCGGGCAACTCTGAAAAGATGCCAGTTGGATAACAGTCATGCTCACCATCTGCAGAGGTGCTAAAAACTGCGGCAAGCTGTCTCCCTAGCTGGTTTGGGGGTTGCCCCTGGTTCTGGTGCAGGTAAAATAACTGCGCCCCTGCATCCCTCGTTCTATTAGATTCAGGTGAATGGCTAGGACATCTCAGAAACCCTGTGGCTAGAGAGACAGTGAGTGAACGAAAGTCCTCCTGAAGGTTTAATGACTAAGAGGGGATTTGAATCCTGGTCTCCAACACACTAACCATGACTATCACATGTTCTTATGCCAAAGGGGACACTTTGAAACTGTTCACCTGCTAAACTTTACCAAGAATGACTTCCCTGCTTACTCAAATCCATGATATATCCTGTACTCAATTTCTCTCGGCTGCATCACCCCAAAATTTAGGAAAACAAGAATGATATGAAAGACTATTACAAAAGCCTTCCTCATATGCCTAAAAAGTTGTGCATCTCAAAATAAGACGACTCTTCCAAACTCAAAACGCTGTGCATAGTTTTGGGTTAAGCATTATTCTATGCAGTGCAAAAAAGAGAGAGCAGCATATCATTTCATGCAATGCCTTCATGGTATGTAAAGGTGAGATTTGGATTTTTGACCATCCCAATGTAGCAGATAAGCAGGTGAATTCTACCTGCAAATGTTATGAATTCAAAGCTAGTGGCACCCTGTGCATATAGGAAACAGCCTTAAATACATACAGGTGGTGCATCTGTTCATTGATGTTGGAAATGGTTGCTGATAGCTTACAGTAGATTCTATGACAAGCCTTCACACTAGATCAATCCAACCCCTGGCAGACTTCCAAGCAGAACAGCTTCGAGAGTCATGGTGCTTTCAATAATGCCATCGGGGAATTCAAACAGCAGCATCTGAAAACTGCTTTAACCCCCTTAGTAGGAGGCTGGTACTTCTTTTGCATTCCCTGTGGAATTTCGTGTTTGGATTTGTATTGCTCACTTCCATTCCTTGATGCTCCGATATTCAGGCGCCCAATAAAAAGGTTTGTTGGCATTTTAAAAGGGCGATAGAATGAGTCGACTTATTCCAAATCAGACCAGGGCTGTAACCCAGTAACAGAAAATTTGCCTCGCATGCAGAAGATCCACATAAGGCTGGGACAAAATACTGCCTGAAGCCCAGGGTAGTCTCTGCTGGCCGGTACAAGGCACTTCCTCTGCTCTGCCGAACGTACGATTGTCAGCCACAAGTTCCTAAATTCTCTGGCAGCGTATTGTCTGAGCATTTGTTCCCAATCACCTTTAAACTGAAGGGGCCAAAGTGTGAACCAGGAAGATGACATAGACCAAAGAGGAGGAGGAGGAGGAGGAGGAGGAGGAGGAGGAGGAGGAGGAGGAGGCGGAGGAGATTTATACCCTGTGCATCTGGCTGAGTTGCCTCCAAAATCATAATAAAACATTTGAAACTTCCTGATACAGGGCTGCCTTCAGATGTCTTCTAAACGTTGTGTAGTTCTTATGGGAGGGTGTTCCACAGGGAGGGCACCACTACTGAGAAGGCCCTCTGCCTGGTTCCCTGTAACATCACTTCTCCAAGTGAGGGAACCGCCAGAAGACCCTCACAGAGGTGGACCTCAGTGTGCGGGCTGAACGATGGGAGTGGAGACGCTCCTTCTGTGCTCTGCCATAAGAAACACATGGCTGAAAATGGCAGCCCCATGTAGAGTTCTCGCCTTCTTCCTCCGTAGAATAGAGGATATCGTAGTCTGCACTCTGATGCCATTATTTTGAGGACTTCCCCATTTTTTCCAGCACCAACTGCTGAAATGGTGCAGGGTGGGAAAAACATGGTATAAGGAGGTCATGATATAAGGTAAAGCTCTACTGCATGTTACAGAAGAGGACAGTGGAAGGTTATCCAGGCTACCATTTTCTGCAAATGGCTCCATGTCTCTTATCACTTGCAGTTCTGTTCTGCGTGAACCATGCCATGCAAAACCTAATCCTTGGAGGCATGAAAGCGCCACCCATACCCGTAAAGGATCTCAGGAAAACTGGGACATCCCGATTTTTCCTGCAAACGCACAGTGACCATTTTGAGTGCAGATATCTTGCCCCGAAAAACGTGCTGGGGGGGGGCACCATCACACACATTTTTGGTTGCCCTGAAAGCATGGCCGTGACAAAACACTTTTTGGGGGCTCCACAATCTCATATAAGTCACATGGCTCATGCGGGAGCACGGACGGGAAGATGCACATCATGGTTTGGGGATTCAACATGTTGGCAGGTATGCGCACCCTGTTAACCCCCATGAACATTGCCCCACCAGCCCAGTCTGCAGCATTTCTAGGGTGGAGCAGGATGGTCTGCAAGGGTTTTGTTTTGTTTGTTTTTTTTAAAGATATTTATTAAAATTTCCAATTTTTATACAAACAAAAAGCAAAAAAGTTTAAAAAACACTTATAGTTCACAATACTTAGTTTTCAATGACATATTTCCTTGACCTCCTCATATCTCCCCTTCTTGTAGTCCAATTCAAATTATTTATTCAGCAAATCCTTATCTCAAAGCATTACAGCTAAAAAAACCCTTAATTTCTATCCGACATCATTCAACATTCATTAATTTTACAATATTTCTGTAAATAGTCCTTGAATTTCTTCCAATCTTCTTCCGCCGACTCTTCTCCCTGGTCACGGATTCTGCCAGTCATTTCTGCCAATCCCATGCAGTCAATCATCTTCATCTGCCATTCTTCCAGAGTGGGTAAATCTTGCATCTTCCAGTACTTTGCAATAAGTATTCTTGCTGCTGTTGTAGCATACATAAAGAAAGTTCTATCCTTTTTTGACACCAACTGGCCGACCATACCCAAGAGAAAGGCCTCTGGTTTCTTCAAGAAGGTATATTTAAATACCTTTTTCAATTCATTATAGATCATTTCCCAGAAAGCCTTAATCTTAGGGCACGTCCACCAAAGGTGAAAAAATGTACCTTCATTTTCTTTACATTTCCAACATTTATTATCGG
This sequence comes from Podarcis raffonei, assembly GCF_027172205.1. Lineage (NCBI taxonomy): Eukaryota > Metazoa > Chordata > Lepidosauria > Squamata > Lacertidae > Podarcis > Podarcis raffonei. Next base: position 105,090,242 of record NC_070602.1, on the reverse strand, counting down.
GCAAATGGTAAATTTTTGCAAGCTTGACTGGGGTCATGTACCACCTATACATCATTTTCATAATATTTTCTCTTAAGGCATTACATGCCGTAAATTTCATCCCAGTGGTCCACAACTGTTCCCAGTCAGCAAACATAATGTTATGTCCAACATCTTGTGCCCATTTAATCATAGCTGATTTGACAGTCTCATCCTGAGTGTTCCATTTCAGCAGCAAGTTATACATTTTTGACAAAATCTTAGTTTTGGGTTCTAACAGTTGTTTCCAATTTAGATTTTTCCACCTGGAAGCCAACTTTCTTATCCAAATTGTAAGCCTCCATTATCTGATAATAATGAAGCCAGTCTTGCACTTTGTTTTTTAGTTTCTCAAAACTCTGCAGTTTCAGTCTATCTCCTTCTTGTTCCAAAATTTACCAATACTTCGGCCATCTGGCCGAAGTATTGAGCTTTTTCTGAGCTTTCGCTTCCATTGGTGACAACCACCTTTGGGTTTTATTTTCCAATAAATCTTTATATCTAGTCCAAACATTAAACAATGCTTTCCTAACAATATGGTTTTTAAATGCTTTATGTGCTTTAACCTTGTCATACCACAAATATGCATGCCACCCAAAAACATTGTTGAAACCTTCTAAATCCAAAATGTTTGTGTTCTCAAGAAGCAGCCAGTCTTTCAACCAGCAGAACGCTGCTGATTCATAGTAAAGTTTAAAGTCTGGCAGGGCAAATCCACCCCTTTCCTTTGCATCAGTTAATATCTTAAATTTTATTCTGGGCTTCTTGCCCTGCCAGACAAATTTAGAAATGTCTTTCTGCCACTTCTTGAAACAGTCCATCTTGTCCACAATTTGCAATGTTTGAAACAAAAACAACATTCTAGGCAATACATTCATCTTTATAGCTGCAATTCGACCCAACAAGGAAAGCTTCAAATTTGACCAAATTTCTAAATCTTTTTCACTTCCATCCAACATTTTTCATAGTTGTCTTTAAACAAATTCCCATTTTTAGCTGTCATGTTAATCCCCAGGTATTTCACTTTCTTAACCACAGTTAAACCTGTTTCAATCTGAAACTTCTCTCTTTCAGTCAATGTTAAGTTTTTCTCTAAAACCTTAGTTTTTGACTTGTTCAATTTGAATCCTGCCACCTGACCAAATTCTTGAATTAGTTCTAAAACTCTTTTAGTACTAGATTCTGGCTCTTGTAACGTCAAAACTAGGTCATCTGCAAATGCTCTCAGTTTATACTGTTTAGCTCCGACCTGTATACCTTTAACCAACCGGTCCCTTCTAATCATATTCAGCAGGACCTGGTCTGCAAGGGTTTTGAACATGAAGAGAATGCACACACACACACCATGCGACAAGGGACCCTCATACAGCCAGTTCCCAGGCACTCTGCTTGTGTTCAAGGAAATGTGAGTTCGGGGGGGCCCCAGGCCTTCCCTGCTCAATATTGGGAAGGTCAGGGACTGAGTGAGTGTGGTCACGTACACTGGGATGTCGGGGAGCCAAGGCTTATGTGTGGGCTCTGGGGATGGCAATTGTATTAATTCACTTAAATGTGTATTAAAACTGGGAAGGGTGTGCCAGCCCAGCTGCGCTTGGAGCTCCCCCTGCCCATTCTATGGCAACTTCTGCCCCAAAGTCCTGCCCTAGCAGGACCACTGACAACTACCCCTGCTATCCGGAAGCCCTGAACTTGGAAATTTGGGATAGTCCTCTCCTGCTTTGCAGCTTTCGAAGGATTCATCAAACCTCCGAAGAACTCCTCTACTTTGCACCAAAGAAAGTGCGGCTAGGATTGAGCCGGCTGAATAAAAACGCCAGCATATTGAGGCAGGGGTCCTTTTCTAAAGCGTGATCATGTTACAAGTTGCTCATTTGCTCCTTGGGACTTTTGCCCTGGTGGAACTGGCAAAGGAGAGGCAGGCAGCCGGCGAGTTTGTTGTTGTTGTTTCAATTCGCTGAGTCACACCAGACTCCCCCCACGGAAAGAGCAAAGTCGAAATTTGGAGTCTAAATCAATAGCTGACAAGGCTGCTTTTCAAAGCACTGGAGAGGCACTCTGCACTCCCATTGTAGTCACAGGGAGAATTTTGTCTGTTTAATTTGCATGGTGCACAGCCTAGCTTCTGTCGAGAAGTCTTGACTTTTCGGATTTCCCAGTCCGCCCGGTTACGATTGTCATGCACGCTTGTCAAACAGGAGGCTCCATCGGTTACCCTCAGACTGGATTGAACAAACTAACATCATAACAAGAGTGTTTATGGGAAAAAACTGCTTAAGCACTGAAGCAGAAAGGGCTTAGCACTGATCAGACCTCTCTCCCACCTTTATTCTTCACTGTTCACATTGAAATGCAAATATCAGCGCAGGGTTTCCACTGGCGTGCCACTCACAAATTGAAAAGCAGTTTTTATCTATGCAAATGTAAGCATGGTAATTGAAGTTAATCAATCAATGCTAGCTTTCACTAAAACCTTGAACATGATTGAATAAAGTAATTATCATTCAGCAGAAAATGATGAAGTTGTAGACAGCATGAACCTTATTAAAGGAGGATTTTGAGTCACAATGGCTTAATTTAGCTAACAGCCCAGCCTTAGCCCAACGAATACAGTACCCTGACTGTCTAGAATTGTTGTATCGAAGAGCAAGAAGAGGGGGGAGGGGAGGTTGGGGGGAGGGGGAAGATTTTATTATTTTAATTTTTACAGCGCTGGATTAGTAAAAAGTGCTTGTTACACTACACAGGGTAAGCCACAATTAACGTTCTCCGTTGCTCTAAACAGATCAACAAATAAAGACCGCTGTGGCATCCTACAAGTGTCCAAGAGCAACAGCCAGTTCTTAAGACTATGGGTGGAATTCAATGTTGTGCCATCGTGAATGTCCCGTGAGCCCAAGGATTTCACCTTGCCATAGGGAATTATCACTTCTCTCCTCCCTTTGCACACTGTTCTGTCTTCTCCTGACTCCCCACCCCACCCGTTTCAGGGGGTACTGGCAGAGGGGGAGGGAGCCCCGTTGCACAAGCAGAAGCCCTCGTGCAAGGTCGTTAAGTGACTCCCGCACTTATTCCAAAATATGCAACTACGTCACTGTGAAACCTCCGCTATACAATATTACAAGCAACTCAAGCTAAGGTCACAAAACTTCCCAGTGCTAAGTTTTCTCACATGGAACCCCATTTCCAAATGAGACTCAACAAGGCACATCTGAACAAAAGGTAAAAGAGGCAGATCCCAGAAATGGTTTGTGGTGTTTTTTTTGCACGCTTTCCCATTCATTCAAATGTATCCGTGGCAATAGAGAACTGAAACTGGCTTCATGTTAAATTATCTCGCTTATACACCTGGGTATCACTTAGCAGATGGAAATGATAGCGGGGGTGTGTGCATATTTCTGACAATTATACCATCCCTTTGCATGGTCTCCCCCTTCCCAAGCACACACACACACACACACACACACACACACTATTGTAAGCAGTCAAAATAATTCTAAAAAAGAGAACAAGTTTAAGAAGGATGCAGCATGGTAGGGTGTTAAATGGTGTTAAAATAAACAGGAACTTAGAAGGAAGGGTGAGTACCACAGCAAAAAGCTTCCCTGCTTCCTTGCGAAACTATTGGTATTGGCATTATTTTTTAAAAAAAGAAGCTCATAAGGTAATTGGGTATTTCCACTGCACAAATGTGATTTAACAACCACT